>NW_028234070.1:0-130056 GCF_037954325.1 Fistularia commersonii | reverse complement strand
AAATTCATTGTGATCCTGCAACATTTTGAAAAGATATAGCCATACGGTCAAAAAGTGTTTATCTCACTGAGTTGAAGCTTTTTTGATAAAGAGTGTCAATAACTAAAGATTCCTTTGTAGCAGCTTTCTGGTGCTGAAATATGTTGAAAAGGGCTTGATTCTGCATAATATAAGTCAAATTCATTGTGATCCTGCAACATTTTAAAAAGATATAGCCATATGGTCAAAAAGTGTTTATCTCACTGAGTAGAAGCGTTTTTGATAAAGAGTGTCAATAACTAAAGATTCCTTTCTAGCAGCTTGCTGGTGCTGAAATATGTTGAAAAGGGCTTTATTCTGCATAATATAAGTCAAAAATCTATGTGATCCTGCAACATTTTGAAAAGATATAGCCATACGGTCCAAAAAGTGTTTATCTCACTGAGTTGAAGCTTTTTTGATCAAAGAGTGTCCAATAACTAAAGATTCCTTTCTAGCAGCTTGCTGGTGCTGAAATATATTGAAAAGGGCTTGATTCTGCATAATATAAGTCAAAATCATTGTGATCCTGCAAGATTTTAAAAAGATATATAGCTATATGGGTCAAAAAGTGTTTATCTCACTGAGTTGAAGCTTTTTAGCAACAGAATGTCAAATAACTAAAGATTCCTTTCTAGCAGCTTGCTGGTGCTGAAATATGTTGAAAAGGGCTTGATTCTGCATAATATAAGTCAAATTCATTGTGATCCTGCAACAATTTTGAAAAGATATAGCCATATGGTCAAAAAGTGTTTATCTCACTGAGTTGAAGCTTTTTTGTAACAGAGTGTCAATGACTAAAGATTCCTTTCTAGCAGCTTGCTGGTGCTGAAATATGTGTGAAAAGGGCTGTATTCTGCATAATATAAGTCAAAATCTATGTGATCCTGCAACATTTTGAAAAGATATAGCCATACGGTCAAAAAGTGTTTATCTCACTTAGTTGAAGCGTATTTGATAAAGAGTGTCAATAACTAAAGATTCCTTTCTAGCAGCTTGCTGGTGCTGAAATATGTTGAAAAGGGCTTGATTCTGCATGATATAAGTCAAAATCATTGTGATCCTGCAACATTTTAAAAAGATATAGCCATATGGTCAAAAAGTGTTTATCTCACTGAGTTGAAGCTTTTTTGCAACAGAGTGTCAATAACTAAAGATTCCTTTCTAGCAGCTTGCTGGTGCTGAAATATGTTGAAAAGGGCTTGATTCTGCATAATATAAGTCAAATTCATTGTGATCCTGCAACATTTTGAAAAGATATAGCCATACGGTCAAAAAGTGTTTATCTCACTGAGTTGAAGCATTTTTGCAACAGAGTGTCAATAACTAAAGATTCCTTTCTAGCAGCTTGCTGGTGCTGAAATATGTTGAAAAGGGCTTGATTCTGCATGATATAAGTCAAAATCATTGTGATCCTGCAACATTTTAAAAAGATATAGCCATATGGTCAAAAAGTGTTTATCTCACTGACTGAAGCTTTTTTGCAACAGAGTGTCAATAACTAAAGATTCCTTTCTAGCAGCTTGCTGGTGCTGAAATATGTTGAAAAGGGCTTGATTCTGCATAATATAAGTCAAAATCATTATCATCCTGCAAAATTTTGAAAAGATATAGCCATAGGGTCAAAAAGTGTTTATCTCACTGAGTTGAAGCATTTTTGCAACAGAGTGTCAATAACTAAAGATTCCTTTCTAGCAGCTTGCTGGTGCTGAAATATGTTGAAAAGGGCTTGATTCTGCATAATATAAGTCAAAGTCATTGTGATCCTGCAACATTTTGAAAAGATATAGCTATACGGTCAAAAAGTGTTTATCTCACTGAGTTGAAGCGTTTTTGCAACAGAGTGTCAATAACTAAAGATTCCTTTCTAGCAGCTTTCTGGTGCTGAAATATGTTGAAAAGGGCTTGATTCTGCATAATATAAGTCAAAATCATTGTGATCCTGCAACATTTGAAAAGATATAGTCATACGGTCAAAAAGTGTTTATCTCACTGAGTGGAAGCGTTTTTGATAAAGAGTGTCAATAACTAAAGATTCCTTTCTAGCAGCTTGCTGGTGCTGAAATATGTTGAAAAGGGCTTGATTCTGCATAATATAAGTCAAATTCATTGTGATCCTTTAACGTTTTGAAAAGATATAGCCGTACGGTCAAAAAGTGTTTATCTCACTGAGTTTGAAACTTTTTTGCAACAGAGTGTCAATAACTAAAGATTCCTTTTTAGCAGCTTGCTGGTGCTGAAAATATGTTGAAAAGGGCTTGATTCCTGCATAATATAAGTCAAAATCTATGTGATCCTGCAACATTTTGAAAAGATATAGCCATACGGTCAAAAAGTGTTTATCTCAATGAGTTGAAGCTTTTTTGATAAAGAGTGTCAATAACTAAAGATTCCTTTCTAGCAGCTTGCTGGTGCTGAAATATGTTGAAAAAGGCTTGATTCTGAATAATATTAGTCAAAATTAATTGTGATCCTGCAACATTTTGAAAAGATATAGCCATACGGTCAAAAAGTGTTTATCTCACAGAGTTGAAACTTTTTTTTCAACAGAGTGTCAATAACTAAATATTCCTTTGTAGCAGCTTTCTGGTGCTGAAATATGTTAAAAAGGGCTTGATTCTGCATAATATAAGTCAAAATCATTGTGATCATGCAACATTTTGAAAAGATATAGCCATACGGTCAAAAAGTGTTTATCTCACAGAGTTGAAGCGTTTTTGATAAAGAGTGTCAATAACTAAAGATTCCTTTCTAGCAGCTTGCTGGTGCTGAAATATGTTGAAAAGGGCTTGATTCTGCATAATATAAGTCAAAATCATTGTGATCCTGCAACATTTTGAAAAGATATAGCCATACGGTCAAAAAGTGTTTATCTCACTGAGTTGAAGCTTTTTTGATAAAGAGTGTCAATAACTAAAGATTCCTTTCTAGCAGCTTGCTGGTGCTGAAATATGTTGAAAAGGGCTTGATTCTGCATAATATAAGTCAAAATCAATGTGATCATGCAACATTTTGAAAAGATATAGCCATACGGTCAAAAAGTGTTTATCTCACTGAGTTGAAGCTTTTTTGCAACAGAGTGTCAATAACTAAAGATTCCTTTCTAGCAGCTTGCTGGTGCTGAAATATGTTGAAAAGGGCTTGATTCTGCATAATATAAGTCAAAATCATTGTGATCCTGCAACATTTTGAAAAGATATAGCCATACGGTCAAAAAGTGTTTATCTCACTGAGTTGAAGCTTTTTTGCAACAGAGTGTCAATAACTAAAGATTCCTTTCTAGCAGCTTGCTGGTGCTGAAATATGTTGAAAAGGGCTTGATTCTGCATAATATAAGTCAAAATCATTGTGATCCTGCAACATTTTGAAAAGATATAGCCATACGGTCAAAAAGTGTTTATCTCACTGAGTTGAAGCTTTTTTGCAACAGAGTGTCAATAACTAAAGATTCCCTTTCTAGCAGCTTGCTGGTGCTGAAATATGTTGAAAAGGGCTTGATTCTGCATAATATAAGTCAAATTCATTGTGATCCTGCAACATTTTGAAAAGATATAGCCATACGGTCAAAAAGTGTTTATCTCACTGAGTTGAAGCTTTTTTGATAAAGAGTGTCAATAACTAAAGATTCCTTTCTAGCAGCTTGCTGGTGCTGAATATGTTGAAAAGGGCTTGATTCTGCATAATATAAGTCAAAATCATTGTGATCCTGCAACATTTTGAAAAGATATAGCCATACGGTCAAAAAGTGTTTATCTCACTGAGTTGAAGCTTTTTTGCAACAGAGTGTCAATAACTAAAGATTCCTTTCTAGCAGCTTGCTGGTGCTGAAATATGTTGAAAAGGGCTTGATTCTGCATAATATAAGTCAAAATCATTGTGATCCTGCAACATTTTGAAAGATATAGCCATACGGTCAAAAAGTGTTTATCTCACTGAGTTGAAGCTTTTTTTGCAACAGAGTGTCAATAACTAAAGATTCCTTTCTAGCAGCTTGCTGGTGCTGAAATATGTTGAAAAGGGCTTGATTCTGCATAATATAAGTCAAAATCATTGTGATCCTGCAACATTTTGAAAAGATATAGCCATACGGTCAAAAAGTGTTTATCTCACTGAGTTGAAGCTTTTTGATAAAGAGTGTCAATAACTAAAGATTCCTTTCTAGCAGCTTGCTGGTGCTGAAATATGTTGAAAAGGGCTTGATTCTGCATAATATAAGTCAAAATCATTGTGATCCTGCAACATTTTGAAAAGATATAGCCATACGGTCAAAAAGTGTTTATCTCACTGAGTTGAAGCTTTTTTGCAACAGAGTGTCAATAACTAAAGATTCCTTTCTAGCAGCTTGCTGGTGCTGAAATATGTTGAAAAGGGCTTGATTCTGCATAATATAAGTCAAAATCAATGTGATCATGCAACATTTTGAAAAGATATAGCCATACGGTCAAAAAGTGTTTATCTCACTGAGTTGAAGCTTTTTTGCAACAGAGTGTCAATAACTAAAGATTCCTTTCTAGCAGCTTGCTGGTGCTGAAATATGTTGAAAAGGGCTTGATTCTGCATAATATAAGTCAAAATCATTGTGATCCTGCAACATTTTGAAAAGATATAGCCATACGGTCAAAAAGTGTTTATCTCACTGAGTTGAAGCTTTTTTGATAAAGAGTGTCAATAACTAAAGATTCCTTTCTAGCAGCTTGCTGGTGCTGAAATATGTTGAAAAGGGCTTGATTCTGCATAATATAAGTCAAAATCATTGTGATCCTGCAACATTTTTGAAAAGATATAGCCATACGGTCAAAAAGTGTTTATCTCACTGAGTTGAAGCTTTTTTGATAAAGAGTGTCAATAACTAAAGATTCCTTTCTAGCAGCTTGCTGGTGCTGAAATATGTTGAAAAGGGCTTGATTCTGCATAATATAAGTCAAATTCATTGTGATCCTGCAACATTTTGAAAAGATATAGCCATACGGTCAAAAAGTGTTTATCTCACTGAGTTGAAGCTTTTTTGATAAAGAGTGTCAATAACTAAAGATTCCTTTCTAGCAGCTTGCTGGTGCTGAAATATGTTGATAAGGGCTTGATTCTGCATAATATAAGTCAAAATCTATGTGATCCTGCAACATTTTGAGAAGATATAGCCATACGGTCAAAAAGTGTTTATCTCACTGAGTTGAAACTTTTTTGCAACAGAGTGTCAATAACTAAAGATTCCTTTCTAGCAGCTTGCTGGTGCTGAAATGTTGAAAAGGGCTTGATTCTGCATAATATAAGTCAAAATCTATGTGATCCTGCAACATTTTGAAAAGATATAGCCATACGGTCAAAAAGTGTTCTATCTCACTGAGTTGAAGCTTTTTTGATAAAGAGTGTCAATAACTAAAGATTCCTTTGTAGCAGCTTTCTGGTGCTGAAATATGTTGAAAAGGGCTTGATTCTGCATAATATAAGTCAAATTCATTGTGATCCTGCAACATTTTAAAAAGATATAGCCATATGGTCAAAAAGTGTTTATCTCACTGAGTAGAAGCGTTTTTGATAAAGAGTGTCAATAACTAAAGATTCCTTTCTAGCAGCTTGCTGGTGCTGAAATATGTTGAAAAGGGCTTTATTCTGCATAATATAAGTCAAAATCTATGTGATCCTGCAACATTTTGAAAAGATATAGCCATACGGTCAAAAAGTGTTTATCTCACTGAGTTGAAGCTTTTTTGATAAAGAGTGTCAATAACTAAAGATTCCTTTCTAGCAGCTTGCTGGTGCTGAAATATGTTGAAAAGGGCTTGATTCTGCATAATATAAGTCAAAATCATTGTGATCCTGCAACATTTTGAAAAGATATAGCCATACGGTCAAAAAAGTGTTTATCTCACTGAGTTGAAGCTTTTTTGCAACAGAGTGTCAATAACTAAAGATTCCTTTCTAGCAGGCTTGCTGGTGCTGAAATATGTTGAAAAGGGCTTGATTCTGCATAATATAAGTCAAAATCATTGTGATCCTGCAACATTTTGAAAAGATATAGCCATACGGTCAAAAAGTGTTTATCTCACTGAGTTGAAGCTTTTTTGCAACAGAGTGTCAATAACTAAAGATTCCTTTCTAGCAGCTTGCTGGTGCTGAAATATGTTGAAAAGGGCTTGATTCTGCATAATATAAGTCAAAATCATTGTGATCCTGCAACATTTTGAAAAGATATAGCCATACGGTCAAAAAGTGTTTATCTCACTGAGTTGAAGCTTTTTTGATAAAGAGTGTCAATAACTAAAGATTCCTTTCTAGCAGCTTGCTGGTGCTGAAATATGTTGAAAAGGGCTTGATTCTGCATAATATAAGTCAAAATCATTGTGATCCTGCAACATTTTGAAAAGATATAGCCATACGGTCAAAAAGTGTTTATCTCACTGAGTTGAAGCTTTTTTGCAACAGAGTGGTCAATAACTAAAGATTCCTTTCTAGCAGCTTGCTGGTGCTGAAATATGTTGAAAAGGGCTTGATTCTGCATAATATAAGTCAAAATCAATGTGATCATGCAACATTTTGAAAAGATATAGCCATACGGTCAAAAAGTGTTTATCTCACTGAGTTGAAGCTTTTTTGCAACAGAGTGTCAATAACTAAAGATTCCTTTCTAGCAGCTTGCTGGTGCTGAAATATGTTGAAAAGGGCTTGATTCTGCATAATATAAGTCAAAATCATTGTGATCCTGCAACATTTTGAAAAGATATAGCCATACGGTCAAAAAGTGTTTATCTCACTGAGTTGAAGCTTTTTTGATAAAGAGTGTCAATAACTAAAGGATTCCTTTCTAGCAGCTTGCTGGTGCTGAAATATGTTGAAAAGGGCTTGATTCTGCATAATATAAGTCAAATCATTGTGATCCTGCAACATTTTGAAAAGATATAGCCATACGGTCAAAAAAGTGTTTATCTCACTGAGTTGAAGCTTTTTTGATAAAGAGTGTCAATAACTAAAGATTCCTTTCTAGCAGCTTGCTGGTGCTGAAATATGTTGAAAAGGGCTTGATTCTGCATAATATAAGTCAAATTCATTGTGATCCTGCAACATTTTGAAAAGATATAGCCATACGGTCAAAAAGTGTTTATCTCACTGAGTTGAAGCTTTTTTGATAAAGAGTGTCAATAACTAAAGATTCCTTTCTAGCAGCTTGCTGGTGCTGAAATATGTTGATAAGGGCTTGGATTCTGCATAATATAAGTCAAAAATCTATGTGATCCTGCAACATTTTGAGAAGATATAGCCATACGGTCAAAAAGTGTTTATCTCACTGAGTTGAAACTTTTTTGCAACAGAGTGTCAATAACTAAAGATTCCTTTCTAGCAGCTTGCTGGTGCTGAAATGTTGAAAAGGGCTTGATTCTGCATAATATAAGTCAAAATCTATGTGATCCTGCAACATTTTGAAAAGATATAGCCATACGGTCAAAAAGTGTTTATCTCACTGAGTTGAAGCTTTTTTGATAAAGAGTGTCAATAACTAAAGATTCCTTTGTAGCAGCTTTCTGGTGCTGAAATATGTTGAAAAGGGCTTGATTCTGCATAATATAAGTCAAATTCATTGTGATCCTGCAACATTTTAAAAAGATATAGCCATATGGTCAAAAAGTGTTTATCTCACTGAGTAGAAGCGTTTTTGATAAAGAGTGTCAATAACTAAAGATTCCTTTCTAGCAGCTTGCTGGTGCTGAAATATGTTGAAAAGGGCTTTATTCTGCATAATATAAGTCAAAATCTATGTGATCCTGCAACATTTTGAAAAGATATAGCCATACGGTCAAAAAGTGTTTATCTCACTGAGTTGAAGCTTTTTTGATAAAGAGTGTCAATAACTAAAGATTCCTTTCTAGCAGCTTGCTGGTGCTGAAATATATTGAAAAGGGCTTGATTCTGCATAATATAAGTCAAAATCATTGTGATCCTGCAAGATTTTAAAAAGATATAGCTATATGGTCAAAAAGTGTTTATCTCACTGAGTTGAAGCTTTTTAGCAACAGAATGTCAATAACTAAAGATTCCTTTCTAGCAGCTTGCTGGTGCTGAAATATGTTGAAAAGGGCTTGATTCTGCATAATATAAGTCAAATTCATTGTGATCCTGCAACATTTTGAAAAGATATAGCCATATGGTCAAAAAGTGTTTATCTCACTGAGTTGAAGCTTTTTTGTAACAGAGTGTCAATGACTAAAGATTCCTTTCTAGCAGCTTGCTGGTGCTGAAATATGTTGAAAAGGGCTTTATTCTGCATAATATAAGTCAAAATCTATGTGATCCTGCAACATTTTGAAAAGATATAGCCATACGGTCAAAAAGTGTTTATCTCACTTAGTTGAAGCGTATTTGATAAAGAGTGTCAATAACTAAAGATTCCTTTCTAGCAGCTTGCTGGTGCTGAAATATGTTGAAAAGGGCTTGATTCTGCATGATATAAGTCAAAATCATTGTGATCCTGCAACATTTTAAAAAGATATAGCCATATGGTCAAAAAGTGTTTATCTCACTGAGTTGAAGCTTTTTTGCAACAGAGTGTCAATAACTAAAGATTCCTTTCTAGCAGCTTGCTGGTGCTGAAATATGTTGAAAAGGGCTTGATTCTGCATAATATAAGTCAAATTCATTGTGATCCTGCAACATTTTGAAAAGATATAGCCATACGGTCAAAAAGTGTTTATCTCACTGAGTTGAAGCATTTTTGCAACAGAGTGTCAATAACTAAAGATTCCTTTCTAGCAGCTTGCTGGTGCTGAAATATGTTGAAAAGGGCTTGATTCTGCATGATATAAGTCAAAATCATTGTGATCCTGCAACATTTTAAAAAGATATAGCCATATGGTCAAAAAGTGTTTATCTCACTGACTGAAGCTTTTTTGCAACAGAGTGTCAATAACTAAAGATTCCTTTCTAGCAGCTTGCTGGTGCTGAAATATGTTGAAAAGGGCTTGATTCTGCATAATATAAGTCAAAATCATTATCATCCTGCAAAATTTTGAAAAGATATAGCCATAGGGTCAAAAAGTGTTTATCTCACTGAGTTGAAGCATTTTTGCAACAGAGTGTCAATAACTAAAGATTCCTTTCTAGCAGCTTGCTGGTGCTGAAATATGTTGAAAAGGGCTTGATTCTGCATAATATAAGTCAAAGTCATTGTGATCCTGCAACATTTTGAAAAGATATAGCTATACGGTCAAAAAGTGTTTATCTCACTGAGTTGAAGCGTTTTTGCAACAGAGTGTCAATAACTAAAGATTCCTTTCTAGCAGCTTTCTGGTGCTGAAATATGTTGAAAAGGGCTTGATTCTGCATAATATAAGTCAAAATCATTGTGATCCTGCAACATTTTGAAAAGATATAGTCATACGGTCAAAAAGTGTTTATCTCACTGAGTGGAAGCGTTTTTGATAAAGAGTGTCAATAACTAAAGATTCCTTTCTAGCAGCTTGCTGGTGCTGAAATATGTTGAAAAGGGCTTGATTCTGCATAATATAAGTCAAATTCATTGTGATCCTTTAACGTTTTGAAAAGATATAGCCGTACGGTCAAAAAGTGTTTATCTCACTGAGTTGAAACTTTTTTGCAACAGAGTGTCAATAACTAAAGATTCCTTTTTAGCAGCTTGCTGGTGCTGAAATATGTTGAAAAGGGCTTGATTCTGCATAATATAAGTCAAAATCTATGTGATCCTGCAACATTTTGAAAAGATATAGCCATACGGTCAAAAAGTGTTTATCTCAATGAGTTGAAGCTTTTTTGATAAAGAGTGTCAATAACTAAAGATTCCTTTCTAGCAGCTTGCTGGTGCTGAAATATGTTGAAAAAGGCTTGATTCTGAATAATATTAGTCAAATTAATTGTGATCCTGCAACATTTTGAAAAGATATAGCCATACGGTCAAAAAGTGTTTATCTCACAGAGTTGAAACTTTTTTTTCAACAGAGTGTCAATAACTAAATATTCCTTTGTAGCAGCTTTCTGGTGCTGAAATATGTTAAAAAGGGCTTGATTCTGCATAATATAAGTCAAAATCATTGTGATCATGCAACATTTTGAAAAGATATAGCCATACGGTCAAAAAGTGTTTATCTCACAGAGTTGAAGCGTTTTTGATAAAGAGTGTCAATAACTAAAGATTCCTTTCTAGCAGCTTGCTGGTGCTGAAATATGTTGAAAAGGGCTTGATTCTGCATAATATAAGTCAAAATCATTGTGTTCCTGCAACATTTTGAAAAGATATAGCCATATGGTCAAAAACTGTTTTTCTCAATGAGTTGAAGATTTTTTGAGAAAGACTGTCAATAACTATAGATTCCTTTCTAGCAGCTTGCTGGTGCTGAAATATGTTGAAAAGGGCTTGATTCTGCTTAATATAAGTCAAAATCATTGTGATCCTGCAACATTTTGAAAAGATATAGACATATGGTCAAAAAGTGTTTATCTCACTGAGTAGAAGCGTTTTTGATAAAGAGTGTCAATAACTAAAGATTCCTTTGTAGCAGCTTGCTGGTGCTGAAATATGTTGAAAAGGGCTTGATTCTGCATAATATAAGTCAAATTCATTGTGATCCTGCAACATTTTGAAAAGATATAGCCATACGGTCAAAAAGTGTTTATCTCACTGAGTTGAAGCGTATTTGATAAAGAGTGTCAATAACTAAAGATTCCTTTCTAGCAGCTTGCTGGTGCTGAAATATGTTGAAAAGGGCTTGATTCTGCATAATATAAGTCAAATTCATTGTGATCCTGCAACATTTTGAAAAGATATAGCCATATGGTCAAAATGTGTTTTTCTCACTGAGTTGAAGCTTTTTAGCAACAGAGTGTCAATAACTAAAGATTCCTTTCTTGCAGCTTGCTGGTGCTGAAATATGTTGAAAAGGGCTTGATTCTGCATAATATAAGTCAAAATCATTGTGATCCTGCAACATTTTAAAAAGATATAGCCATATGGTCAAAAAGTGTTTATCTCACTGAGTTGAAGCTTTTTAGCAACAGAATGTCAATAACTAAATATTCCTTTCTAGCGGCTTGCTGGTGCTGAAATATGTTGAAAAGGGCTTGATTCTGCATAATATAAGTCAAATTCATTGTGATCCTGCAACATTTTGAAAAGATATAGCCATACGGTCAAAAAGTGTTTATCTCACTGAGTTGAAGCGTTTTTGATAAAGAGTGTCAATAACAAAAGATACTTTTCTAGCAGCTTGCTGGTGCTGAAATATGTTGAAAAGGGCTTAATTCTGCATAATAAAAGTCAAAATCATTGTGATCCTGCAACAATTTGAAAAGATATAGCCATATGGTCAAAAAGTGTTTATCTCACTGAGTTGAAGCTTTTTTGCAACAGAGTGTCAATAAATAAAGATTCCTTTCTAGCAGCTTGCTGGTGCTGAAATATGTTGAAAAGGGCTTGATTCTGCATAATATGAGTCAAAATCATTGTGATCCTGCAACATTTTAAAAAGATATAGCCATATGGTCAAAAAGTGTTTATCTCACTGAGTTGAAGCTTTTTTGCAACAGAGTGTCAATAACTAAAGATTCCTTTCTTGCAGCTTGCTGGTGCTGAAATATGTTGAAAAGGGCTTGATTCTGCATAATATAAGTCAAAATCATTGTGATCCTGCAACATTTTAAAAAGATATAGCCATATGGTCAAAAAGTGTTTATCTCACTGAGTTGAAGCGTATTTGATAAAGAGTGTCAATAACTAAAGATTGCTTTCTAGCAGTTTGCTGGTGCTGAAATATGTTGAAAAGGGCTTGATTCTGCATAATATAAGTCAAAATCATTGTGATCCTGCAACATTTTGAAAAGATATAGCCATATGTTCAAAATGTGTTTTTCTCACTGAGTTGAAGCTTTTTAGCAACAGAGTGTCAATAACTAAAGATTCCTTTCTAGCAGCTTGCTGGTGCTGAAATATGTTGAAAAGGGCTTGATTCTGCATAATATAAGTCAAAATCATTGTGATCCTGCAACATTTTGAAAAGATATAGCCATACGGTCAAAAAGTGTTTATCTCACTGAGTTGAAGCTTTTTAGCAACAGAATGTCAATAACTAAATATTCCTTTCTAGCGGCTTGCTGGTGCTGAAATATGTTGAAAAGGGCTTGATTCTGCATAATATAAGTCAAAATCATTGTGATCCTGCAACATTTTGAAAAGATATAGCCATACGGTCAAAAAGTGTTTATCTCACTGAGTTGAAGCGTTTTTGATAAAGAGTGTCAATAACAAAAGATTCTTTTCTAGCAGCTTGCTGGTGCTGAAATATGTTGAAAAGGGCTTAATTCTGCATAATATAAGTCAAAATCATTCTGATCCTGCAACAATTTGAAAAGATATAGCCATATGGTCAAAAAGTGTTTATCTCACTGAGTTGAAGCTTTTTTGCAACAGAGTGTCAATAACTAAATATTCCTTTCTAGCAGCTTGCTGGTGCTGATTTATGTTGAAAAGGGCTTGATTCTGCATAATGTAAGTCAAAATCATTGTGATCCTGCAACAATTTGAAAAGATATAGCCATATGGTCAAAAAGTGTTTATCTCACTGAGTTGAAGCTTTTTTGCAACAGAGTGTCAATAACTAAATATTCCTTTCTAGCAGCTTGCTGGTGCTGATTTATGTTGAAAAGGGCTTGATTCTGCATAATGTAAGTCAAAATCATTGTGATCCTGCAACATTTTGAAAAGATATAGCCATACGGTCAAAAAGTGTTTATCTCACTGAGTAGAAGCGTTTTTGAGAAAGAGTGTCAATAACTAAAGATTCCTTTCTAGCAGCTTGCTGGTGCTGAAATATATTGAAAAGGGCTTGATTCTGCATAATATAAGTCACAATCATTGTGATCCTGCAACAATTTGAAAAGATATAGCCATACGGCCAAAAAGTGTTTTTCTCACTGGTTGTTGCTTTTTTGAAACAGTGTCAATAACTAAAGATTCCTTTCTAGCAACTTGCTGGTGCTGAAATATGTTGAAAAGGGCTTGATTCTGCATAATATAAGTCAAAATCATTGTGATCCTGCAACTTTTTGAAAAGATATAGCCATATCGTCAAAATATGTTTTTCTCACTGAGTTGAAGCTTTTTTGCAACAGAGTGTCAATAACTAAAGATTCCTTTCTAGCAGCTTGCTGGTGCTGAAATATGTTGAAAAGGGCTTGATTCTGCATTATATAAGTCAAAATCATTGTGATCCTGCAACATTTTAAAAAGATATAGCCATATGGTCAAAAAGTGTTTATCTCACTGAGTTGAAGCTTTTTAGCAACAGAATGTCAATAACTAAAGATTCCTTTCTAGCAGCTTGCTGGTGCTGAAATATGTTTAAAAGGGCTTGATTCTGCATAATATAAGTCAAATTCATTGTGATCCTGCAACATTTTGAAAAGATATAGCCATACGGTCAAAAAGTGTTTATCTCACTGAGTTGAAGCGTTTTTGATAAAGAGTGTCAATAACTAAAGATTCTTTTCTAGCAGCTTGCTGGTGCTGAACTATGTTGAAAAGGGCTTAATTCTGCATAATATAAGTCAAATTCATTGTGATCCTGTAACAATTTGAAAAGATATAGCCATATGGTCAAAAACTGTTTATCTCACTGATTTGAAGCTTTTTTGTAACATAGTGTCAATGACTAAAGATTCCTTTCTAGCAGCTTGCTGGTGCTGAAATATGTTGAAAAGGGCTTGATTCTGCATAATATAAGTCAAAATCATTGTGATCCTGCAACATTTTGAAAAGATATAGCCATACGGTCAAAAAGTGTTTATCTCACTGAGTTGAAGCTTTTTTGATAAAGAGTGTCAATAACTAAAGATTCCTTTCTAGCAGCTTGCTGGTGCTGAAATATGTTGAAAAGGGCTTGATTCTGCATAATATAAGTCAAATTCATTGTGATCCTGCAACATTTTGAAAAGATATAGCCATACGGTCAAAAAGTGTTTATCTCACTGAGTTGAAACATTTTTTGCAACAGAGTGTCAATAACTAAAGATTCCTTTCTAGCAGCTTGCTGGTGCTGAAATATGTTGCAAAGGGCTTAATTCTGCATAATATAAGTCAAAATCTATGTGATCCTGCAACATTTTGAAAAGATATAGCCATACGGTCAAAAAGTGTTTATCTCACTGAGTTGAAGCGTATTTGATAAAGAGTGTCAATAACTAAAGATTGCTTTCTAGCAGTTTGCTGGTGCTGAAATATGTTGAAAAGGGCTTGATTCTGCATAATATAAGTCAAAATCATTGTGATCCTGCAACATTTTGAAAAGATATAGCCATATGTTCAAAATGTGTTTTTCTCACTGAGTTGAAGCTTTTTAGCAACAGAGTGTCAATAACTAAAGATTCCTTTCTAGCAGCTTGCTGGTGCTGAAATATGTTGAAAAGGGCTTGATTCTGCATAATATAAGTCAAAATCATTGTGATCCTGCAACATTTTGAAAAGATATAGCCATACGGTCAAAAAGTGTTTATCTCACTGAGTTGAAGCGTTTTTGATAAAGAGTGTCAATAACAAAAGATTCTTTTCTAGCAGCTTGCTGGTGCTGAAATATGTTGAAAAGGGCTTAATTCTGCATAATATAAGTCAAAATCATTGTGATCCTGCAACAATTTGAAAAGATATAGCCATATGGTCAAAAAGTGTTTCTCTCACTGAGTTGAAGCTTTTTTGCAACAGAGTGTCAATAACTAAATATTCCTTTCTAGCAGCTTGCTGGTGCTGATTTATGTTGAAAAGGGCTTGATTCTGCATAATGTAAGTCAAAATCATTGTGATCCTGCAACAATTTGAAAAGATATAGCCATATGGTCAAAAAGTGTTTATCTCACTGAGTTGAAGCTTTTTTGCAACAGAGTGTCAATAACTAAATATTCCTTTCTAGCAGCTTGCTGGTGCTGATTTATGTTGAAAAGGGCTTGATTCTGCATAATGTAAGTCAAAATCATTGTGATCCTGCAACATTTTGAAAAGATATAGCCATACGGTCAAAAAGTGTTTATCTCACTGAGTAGAAGCTTTTTTGAGAAAGAGTGTCAATCACTAAAGATTCCTTTCTAGCAGCTTGCTGGTGCTGAAATATGTTGAAAAGGGCTTGATTCTGCATAATATAAGTCACAATCATTGTGATCCTGCAACAATTTGAAAAGATATAGCCATACGGCCAAAAAGTTTTTTTCTCACTGGTTGTTGCTTTTTTGAAACAGAGTGTCAATAACTAAAGATTCCTTTCTAGCAGCTTGCTGGTGCTGAAATATGTTGAAAAGGGCTTGATTCTGCATAATATAAGTCAAAATCAATGTGATCCTGCAACATTTTGAAAAGATATAGCCATATCGTCAAAATATGTTTTTCTCACTGAGTTGAAGCTTTTTTGCAACAGAGTGTCAATAACTAAAGATTCCTTTCTAGCAGCTTGCTGGTGCTGAAATATGTTGAAAAGGGCTTGATTCTGCATTATATAAGTCAAAATCATTGTGATCCTGCAACATTTTAAAAAGATATAGCCATATGGTCAAAAAGTGTTTATCTCACTGAGTTGAAGCTTTTTAGCAACAGAATGTCAATAACTAAAGATACCTTTCTAGCAGCTTGCTGGTGCTGAAATATGTTGAAAAGGTCTTGATTCTGCATAATATAAGTCAAATTCATTGTGATCCTGCAACATTTTAAAAAGATATAGCCACATGTTCGAAAAGTGTTTATCTCACTGAGTTGAAGCTTTTTTGCAACAGAGTGTCAATAACTAAAGATTCCTTTCTAGCAGCTTGCTGGTGCTGAAATATGTTGAAAAGGGCTTGATTCTGCATAATATAAGTCAAATTCATTGTGATCCTGCAACATTTTGAAAAGATATAGCCATACGGTCAAAAAGTGTTTATCTCACTGAGTTTAAACTTTTTTGCAACAGAGTGTCAATAACTAAAGATTCCTTTCTAGCAGCTTGCTGGTGCTGAAATATGTTGAAAAGGGCTTGATTCTGCATAATATAAGTCAAAATCATTGTGATCCTGCAACATGTTGAAATGATATAGCCATACGGTCAAAAAGTGTTTATCTCACTGAGTTGAAGCTTTTTTGCAACAGAGTGTCAATAACTAAAGATTCCTTTCTAGCAGCTTGCTGGTGCTGAAATATGTTGAAAAGGGCTTGATTCTGCATAATATGAGTCAAAATCATTGTGATCCTGCAACATTTTGAAAAGATATAGCCATATGGTCAAAATGTGTTTTTCTCACTGAGTTGAAGCTTTTTTGCAACAGAGTGTCAATAACTCAAGATTCCTTTCTAGCAGCTTGCTGGTGCTGAAATATATTGAAAAGGGCTTGATTCTGCATAATATAAGTCAAAATCATTGTGATCCTGCAACATTTTAAAAAGATATAGCTATATGGTCAAAAAGTGTTTATCTCACTGAGTTGAAGCTTTTTAGCAACAGAATGTCAATAACTAAAGATTCCTTTCTAGCAGCTTGCTGGTGCTGAAATATGTTGAAAAGGGCTTGATTCTGCATAATATAAGTCAAATTCATTGTGATCCTGCAACATTTTGAAAAGATATAGCCATATGGTCAAAAAGTGTTTATCTCACTGAGTTGAAGCTTTTTTGCAACAGAGTGTCAATAACTAAATATTCCTTTCTAGCAGCTTGCTGGTGCTGATTTATGTTGAAAAGGGCTTGATTCTGCATAATGTAAGTCAAAATCATTGTGATCCTGCAACATTTTGAAAAGATATAGCCATACGGTCAAAAAGTGTTTATCTCACTGAGTTGAAGCTTTTTTGCAACAGAGTGTCAATAACTAAAGATTCCTTTCTAGCAGCTTGCTGGTGGTGAAATATGTTGAAAAGGGCTTGATTCTGCATAATATAAGTCACAATCATTGTGATCCTGCAACAATTTGAAAAGATATAGCCATACGGCCAAAAAGTTTTTTTCTCACTGGTTGTTGCTTTTTTGAAACAGAGTGTCAATAACTAAAGATTCCTTTCTAGCAGCTTGCTGGTGCTGAAATATGTTGAAAAGGGCTTGATTCTGCATAATATAAGTCAAAATCATTGTGATCCTGCAACATTTTGAAAAGATATAGCCATATCGTCAAAATATGTTTTTCTCACTGAGTTGAAGCTTTTTTGCAACAGAGTGTCAATAACTAAAGATTCCTTTCTAGCAGCTTGCTGGTGCTGAAATATGTTGAAAAGGGCTTGATTCTGCATTATATAAGTCAAAATCATTGTGATCCTGCAACATTTTAAAAAGATATAGCCATATGGTCAAAAAGTGTTTATCTCACTGAGTTGAAGCTTTTTAGCAACAGAATGTCAATAACTAAAGATTCCTTTCTAGCAGCTTGCTGGTGCTGAAATATGTTTAAAAGGGCTTGATTCTGCATAATATAAGTCAAATTCATTGTGATCCTGCAACATTTTGAAAAGATATAGCCATACGGTCAAAAAGTGTTTATCTCACTGAGTTGAAGCGTTTTTGATAAAGAGTGTCAATAACTAAAGATTCTTTTCTAGCAGCTTGCTGGTGCTGAACTATGTTGAAAAGGGCTTAATTCTGCATAATATAAGTCAAATTCATTGTGATCCTGTAACAATTTGAAAAGATATAGCCATATGGTCAAAAACTGTTTATCTCACTGATTTGAAGCTTTTTTGTAACATAGTGTCAATGACTAAAGATTCCTTTCTAGCAGCTTGCTGGTGCTGAAATATGTTGAAAAGGGCTTGATTCTGCATAATATAAGTCAAAATCATTGTGATCCTGCAACATTTTGAAAAGATATAGCCATACGGTCAAAAAGTGTTTATCTCACTGAGTTGAAGCTTTTTTGATAAAGAGTGTCAATAACTAAAGATTCCTTTCTAGCAGCTTGCTGGTGCTGAAATATGTTGAAAAGGGCTTGATTCTGCATAATGTAAGTCAAAATCATTGTGATCCTGCAACATTTTGAAAAGATATAGCCATATGGTCAAAAAGTGTTTATCTCACTGAGTTGAAGCGTTTTTGATAAAGAGTGTCAATAACTAAAGATACCTTTCTAGCAGCTTGCTGGTGCTGAAATATGTTGAAAAGGTCTTGATTCTGCATAATATAAGTCAAAATCATTGTGATCCTGCAACATTTTAAAAAGATATAGCTATATGGTCAAAAAGTGTTTATCTCACTGAGTTGAAGCTTTTTAGCAACAGAATGTCAATAACTAAAGATTCCTTTCTAGCAGCTTGCTGGTGCTGAAATATGTTGAAAAGGGCTTGATTCTGCATAATATAAGTCAAATTCATTGTGATCCTGCAACATTTTGAAAAGATATAGCCATACGGTCAAAAAGTGTTTATCTCACTGAGTTTAAACTTTTTTGCAACAGAGTGTCAATAACTAAAGATTCCTTTCTAGCAGCTTGCTGGTGCTGAAATATGTTGAAAAGGGCTTGATTCTGCATAATATAAGTCAAAATCATTGTGATCCTGCAACATGTTGAAATGATATAGCCATACGGTCAAAAAGTGTTTATCTCACTGAGTTGAAGCTTTTTTGCAACAGAGTGTCAATAACTAAAGATTCCTTTCTAGCAGCTTGCTGGTGCTGAAATATGTTGAAAAGGGCTTGATTCTGCATAATATAAGTCAAAATCATTGTGATCCTGCAACATTTTGAAAAGATATAGCCATATGGTCAAAATGTGTTTTTCTCACTGAGTTGAAGCTTTTTTGCAACAGAGTGTCAATAACTCAAGATTCCTTTCTAGCAGCTTGCTGGTGCTGAAATATATTGAAAAGGGCTTGATTCTGCATAATATAAGTCAAAATCATTGTGATCCTGCAACATTTTAAAAAGATATAGCTATATGGTCAAAAAGTGTTTATCTCACTGAGTTGAAGCTTTTTAGCAACAGAATGTCAATAACTAAAGATTCCTTTCTAGCAGCTTGCTGGTGCTGAAATATGTTGAAAAGGGCTTGATTCTGTATAATATAAGTCAAATTCATTGTGATCCTGCAACATTTTGAAAAGATATAGCCATATGGTCAAAAAGTGTTTATCTCACTGAGTTGAAGCTTTTTTGCAACAGAGTGTCAATAACTAAATATTCCTTTCTAGCAGCTTGCTGGTGCTGATTTATGTTGAAAAGGGCTTGATTCTGCATAATGTAAGTCAAAATCATTGTGATCCTGCAACATTTTGAAAAGATATAGCCATACGGTCAAAAAGTGTTTATCTCACTGAGTTGAAGCTTTTTTGCAACAGAGTGTCAATAACTAAAGATTCCTTTCTAGCAGCTTGCTGGTGGTGAAATATGTTGAAAAGGGCTTGATTCTGCATAATATAAGTCACAATCATTGTGATCCTGCAACAATTTGAAAAGATATAGCCATACGGCCAAAAAGTTTTTTTCTCACTGGTTGTTGCTTTTTTGAAACAGAGTGTCAATAACTAAAGATTCCTTTCTAGCAGCTTGCTGGTGCTGAAATATGTTGAAAAGGGCTTGATTCTGCATAATATAAGTCAAAATCATTGTGATCCTGCAACATTTTGAAAAGATATAGCCATATCGTCAAAATATGTTTTTCTCACTGAGTTGAAGCTTTTTTGCAACAGAGTGTCAATAACTAAAGATTCCTTTCTAGCAGCTTGCTGGTGCTGAAATATGTTGAAAAGGGCTTGATTCTGCATTATATAAGTCAAAATCATTGTGATCCTGCAACATTTTAAAAAGATATAGCCATATGGTCAAAAAGTGTTTATCTCACTGAGTTGAAGCTTTTTAGCAACAGAATGTCAATAACTAAAGATTCCTTTCTAGCAGCTTGCTGGTGCTGAAATATGTTTAAAAGGGCTTGATTCTGCATAATATAAGTCAAATTCATTGTGATCCTGCAACATTTTGAAAAGATATAGCCATACGGTCAAAAAGTGTTTATCTCACTGAGTTGAAGCTTTTTTGATAAAGAGTGTCAATAACTAAAGATTCTTTTCTAGCAGCTTGCTGGTGCTGAACTATGTTGAAAAGGGCTTAATTCTGCATAATGTAAGTCAAAATCATTGTGATCCTGCAACATTTTGAAAAGATATAGCCATACGGTCAAAAAGTGTTTATCTCACTGAGTTGAAGCTTTTTTGATAAAGAGTGTCAATAACTAAAGATTCTTTTCTAGCAGCTTGCTGGTGCTGAAATATGTTGAAAAGGGCTTGATTCTGCATAATGTAAGTCAAAATCATTGTGATCCTGCAACATTTTGAAAAGATATAGCCATATGGTCAAAAAGTGTTTATCTCACTGAGTTGAAGCGTTTTTGATAAAGAGTGTCAATAACTAAAGATACCTTTCTAGCAGCTTGCTGGTGCTGAAATATGTTGAAAAGGTCTTGATTCTGCATAATATAAGTCAAATTCATTGTGATCCTGCAACATTTTAAAAAGATATAGCCATATGTTCGAAAAGTGTTTATCTCACTGAGTTGAAGCTTTTTTGCAACAGAGTGTCAATAACTAAAGATTCCTTTCTAGCAGCTTGCTGGTGCTGAAATATGTTGAAAAGGGCTTGATTCTGCATAATATAAGTCAAATTCATTGTGATCCTGCAACATTTTGAAAAGATATAGCCATACGGTCAAAAAGTGTTTATCTCACTGAGTTTAAACTTTTTTGCAACAGAGTGTCAATAACTAAATATTCCTTTCTAGCAGCTTGCTGGTGCTGAAATATGTTGAAAAGGGCTTGATTCTGCATAATATAAGTCAAAATCATTGTGATCCTGCAACATGTTGAAATGATATAGCCATACGGTCAAAAAGTGTTTATCTCACTGAGTTGAAGCTTTTTTGCAACAGAGTGTCAATAACTAAAGATTCCTTTCTAGCAGCTTGCTGGTGCTGAAATATGTTGAAAAGGGCTTGATTCTGCATAATATAAGTCAAAATCATTGTGATCCTGCAACATTTTGAAAAGATATAGCCATATGGTCAAAATGTGTTTTTCTCACTGAGTTGAAGCTTTTTTGCAACAGAGTGTCAATAACTCAAGATTCCTTTCTAGCAGCTTGCTGGTGCTGAAATATATTGAAAAGGGCTTGATTCTGCATAATATAAGTCAAAATCATTGTGATCCTGCAACATTTTAAAAAGATATAGCTATATGGTCAAAAAGTGTTTATCTCACTGAGTTGAAGCTTTTTAGCAACAGAATGTCAATAACTAAAGATTCCTTTCTAGCAGCTTGCTGGTGCTGAAATATGTTGAAAAGGGCTTGATTCTGCATAATATAAGTCAAATTCATTGTGATCCTGCAACATTTTGAAAAGATATAGCCATATGGTCAAAAAGTGTTTATCTCACTGAGTTGAAGCTTTTTTGTAACAGAGTGTCAATGACTAAAGATTCCTTTCTAGCAGCTTGCTGGTGCTGAAATATGTTGAAAAGGGCTTGATTCTGCATAATATAAGTCAAAATCATTGTGATCCTGCAACATTTTGAAAAGATATAGCCATACGGTCAAAAAGTGTTTATCTCACTGAGTTGAAGCTTTTCTGATAAAGAGTGTCAATAACTAAAGATTCCTTTCTAGCAGCTTGCTGGTGCTGAAATATGTTGAAAAGGGCTTGATTCTGCAAAATATAAGTCAAAATCATTGTGATCCTGCAACATATTAAAAAGATATAGCCATATGGTCAAAAAGTGTTTATCTCACTGAGTTGAAGCTTTTTAGCAACAGAATGTCAATAACTAAAGATTCCTTTCTAGCAGCTTGCTGGTGCTGAAATATGTTGAAAAGGGCTTGATTCTGCATAATATAAGTCAAATTCATTGTGATCCTGCAACATTTTGAAAAGATATAGCCATACGGTCAAAAAGTGTTTATCTCACTGAGTTGAAGCGTTTTTGATAAAGAGTGTCAATAACTAAAGATTCCATTCTAGCAGCTTGCTGGTGCTGAAATATGTTGAAAAGGGCTTGATTCTGCATAATATAAGTCAAATTCATTGTGATCCTGCAACATTTTAAAAAGATATAGCCATACGGTCAAAAAGTGTTTATCTCACTGAGTTGAAGCGTTTTTGATAAAGAGTGTCAATAACTAAAGATTCCATTCTAGCAGCTTGCTGGTGCTGAAATATGTTGAAAAGGGCTTTATACTGCATAATATAAGTCAAAATCATTGTGTTCCTGCAACATTTTGAAAAGATATAGCAATATGGTCAAAATATGTTTTTCTCACTGAGTTGAAGCTTTTTTGCAATAGAGTGTCAATAACTAAAGATTCCTTTCTAGCAGCTTGCTGGTGCTGAAATATGTTGAAAAGGGCTTGATTCTGCATAATATAAGTCAAAATCATTGTGATCCTGCAACATTTTAAAAAGATATAGCCATATGGTCAAAAAGTGTTTATCTTACTGAGTTGAAGCTTTTTAGCAACAGAATGTCAATAACTAAATATTCCTTTCTAGCGGCTTGCTGGTGCTGAAATATGTTGAAAAGGGCTTGATTCTGCATAATATAAGTCAAATTCATTGTGATCCTGCAACATTTTGAAAAGATATAGCCATACAGTCAAAAAGTGTTTATCTCACTGAGTTGAAGCGTTTTTGATAAAGAGTGTCAATAACAAAAGATACTTTTCTAGCAGCTTGCTGGTGCTGAAATATGTTGAAAAGGGCTTAATTCTGCATAATAAAAGTCAAAATCATTGTGATCCTGCAACAATTTGAAAAGATATAGCCATATGGTCAAAAAGTGTTTATCTCACTGAGTTGAAGCTTTTTTGCAACAGAGTGTCAATAACTAAAGATTCCTTTCTAGCAGCTTGCTGGTGCTGAAATATGTTGAAAAGGGCTTGATTCTGCATAATATGAGTCAAAATCATTGTGATCCTGCAACATTTTAAAAAGATATAGCCATATGGTCAAAAAGTGTTTATCTCACTGAGTTGAAGCTTTTTTGCAACAGAGTGTCAATAACTAAAGATTCCTTTCTTGCAGCTTGCTGGTGCTGAAATATGTTGAAAAGGGCTTGATTCTGCATAATATAAGTCACAATCATTGTGATCCTGCAACATTTTGAAAAGATATAGCCATGCGGTCAAAAAGTGTTTATCTCACTGAGTAGAAGCGTTTTTGATAAAGAGTGTCAATAACTAAAGATTCCTTTCTAGCAGCTTGCTGGTGCTGAAATATGTTGAAAAGGGCTTGATTCTGCATAATATAAGTCAAATTCATTGTGATCCTGCAACATTTTGAAAAGATATAGCCATATGGTCAAAAACTGTTTTTCTCACTGGTTGTAGCTTTTTTGAAACAGAGTGTCAATAACTCAAGATTCCTTTCTAGCAGCTTGCTGGTGCTGAAATGTGTTGAAAAGGGCTTGATTCTGCATAATATAAGTCACAATCATTGTGATCCTGCAACATTTTGAAAATATATAGCCATGCGGTCAAAAAGTGTTTATCTCACTAAGTAGAAGCGTTTTTGATAAAGAGTGTCAATAACTAAAGATTCCTTTCTAGCAGCTTGCTGGTGCTGAAATATGTTGAAAAGGGCTTGATTCTGCATAATATAAGTCAAATTCATTGTGATCCTGCAACATTTTGAAAAGATATAGCCATACGGTCAAAAAGTGTTTATCTCACTGAGTTGAAACATTTTTTGCAACAGAGTGTCAATAACTAAAGATTCCTTTCTAGCAGCTTGCTGGTGCTGAAATATGTTGCAAAGGGCTTAATTCTGCATAATATAAGTCAAAATCTATGTGATCCTGCAACATTTTGAAAAGATAAAGCCATACGGTCAAAAAGTGTTTATCTCACTGAGTTGAAGCGTATTTGATAAAGAGTGTCAATAACTAAAGATTGCTTTCTAGCAGTTTGCTGGTGCTGAAATATGTTGAAAAGGGCTTGATTCTGCATAATATAAGTCAAAATCATTGTGATCCTGCAACATTTTGAAAAGATATAGCCATATGTTCAAAATGTGTTTTTCTCACTGAGTTGAAGCTTTTTAGCAACAGAATGTCAATAACTAAATATTCCTTTCTAGTGGCTTGCTGGTGCTGAAATATGTTGAAAAGGGCTTGATTCTGCATATTATAAGTCAAAATCATTGTGATCCTGCAACATTTTGAAAAGATATAGCCATACGGTCAAAAAGTGTTTATCTCACTGAGTTGAAGCGTTTTTGATAAAGAGTGTCAATAACAAAAGATTCTTTTCTAGCAGCTTGCTGGTGCTGAAATATGTTGAAAAGGGCTTAATTCTGCATAATATAAGTCAAAATCATTCTGATCCTGCAACAATTTGAAAAGATATAGCCATATGGTCAAAAAGTGTTTATCTCACTGAGTTGAAGCTTTTTTGCAACAGAGTGTCAATAACTAAATATTCCTTTCTAGCAGCTTGCTGGTGCTGATTTATGTTGAAAAGGGCTTGATTCTGCATAATGTAAGTCAAAATCATTGTGATCCTGCAACAATTTGAAAAGATATAGCCATATGGTCAAAAAGTGTTTATCTCACTAAGTTGAAGCTTTTTTGCAACAGAGTGTCAATAACTAAATATTCCTTTCTAGCAGCTTGCTGGTGCTGATTTATGTTGAAAAGGGCTTGATTCTGCATAATGTAAGTCAAAATCATTGTGATCCTGCAACATTTTGAAAAGATATAGCCATACGGTCAAAAAGTGTTTATCTCACTGAGTAGAAGCGTTTTTGAGAAAGAGTGTCAATAACTAAAGATTCCTTTCTAGCAGCTTGCTGGTGCTGAAATATATTGAAAAGGGCTTGATTCTGCATAATATAAGTCACAATCATTGTGATCCTGCAACAATTTGAAAAGATATAGCCATACGGCCAAAAGGTGTTTTTCTCACAGGTTGTTGCTTTTTTGAAACAGTGTCAATAACTAAAGATTCCTTTCTAGCAACTTGCTGGTGCTGAAATATGTTGAAAAGGGCTTGATTCTGCATAATATAAGTCAAAATCATTGTGATCCTGCAACATTTTGAAAAGATATAGCCATATCGTCAAAATATGTTTTTCTCACTGAGTTGAAGCTTTTTTGCAACAGAGTGTCAATAACTAAAGATTCCTTTCTAGCAGCTTGCTGGTGCTGAAATATGTTGAAAAGGGCTTGATTCTGCATTATATAAGTCAAAATCATTGTGATCCTGCAACATTTTAAAAAGATATAGCCATATGGTCAAAAAGTGTTTATCTCACTGAGTTGAAGCTTTTTAGCAACAGAATGTCAATAACTAAAGATTCCTTTCTAGCAGCTTGCTGGTGCTGAAATATGTTTAAAAGGGCTTGATTCTGCATAATATAAGTCAAATTCATTGTGATCCTGCAACATTTTGAAAAGATATAGCCATACGGTCAAAAAGTGTTTATCTCACTGAGTTGAAGCGTTTTTGATAAAGAGTGTCAATAACTAAAGATTCTTTTCTAGCAGCTTGCTGGTGCTGAACTATGTTGAAAAGGGCTTAATTCTGCATAATATAAGTCAAATTCATTGTGATCCTGTAACAATTTGAAAAGATATAGCCATATGGTCAAAAACTGTTTATCTCACTGATTTGAAGCTTTTTTGTAACATAGTGTCAATGACTAAAGATTCCTTTCTAGCAGCTTGCTGGTGCTGAAATATGTTGAAAAGGGCTTGATTCTGCATAATATAAGTCAAAATCATTGTGATCCTGCAACATTTTGAAAAGATATAGCCATACGGTCAAAAAGTGTTTATCTCACTGAGTTGAAGCTTTTTTGATAAAGAGTGTCAATAACTAAAGATTCCTTTCTAGCAGCTTGCTGGTGCTGAAATATGTTGAAAAGGGCTTGATTCTGCATAATGTAAGTCAAAATCATTGTGATCCTGCAACATTTTGAAAAGATATAGCCATATGGTCAAAAAGTGTTTATCTCACTGAGTTGAAGCGTTTTTGATAAAGAGTGTCAATAACTAAAGATACCTTTCTAGCAGCTTGCTGGTGCTGAAATATGTTGAAAAGGTCTTGATTCTGCATAATATAAGTCAAATTCATTGTGATCCTGCAACATTTTAAAAAGATATAGCCATGCGGTCAAAAAGTGTTTATCTCACTGAGTAGAAGCGTTTTTGATAAAGAGTGTCAATAACTAAAGATTCCTTTCTAGCAGCTTGCTGGTGCTGAAATATGTTGAAAAGGGCTTGATTCTGCATAATATAAGTCAAATTCATTGTGATCCTGCAACATTTTGAAAAGATATAGCCATACGGTCAAAAAGTGTTTATCTCACTGAGTTGAAACATTTTTTGCAACAGAGTGTCAATAACTAAAGATTCCTTTCTAGCAGCTTGCTGGTGCTGAAATATGTTGCAAAGGGCTTAATTCTGCATAATATAAGTCAAAATCTATGTGATCCTGCAACAATTTGAAAAGATATAGCCATATGGTCAAAAAGTGTTTATCTCACTGAGTTGAAGCTTTTTTGCAACAGAGTGTCAATAACTAAATATTCCTTTCTAGCAGCTTGCTGGTGCTGATTTATGTTGAAAAGGGCTTGATTCTGCATAATGTAAGTCAAAATCATTGTGATCCTGCAACATTTTGAAAAGATATCGCCATACGGTCAAAAAGTGTTTATCTCACTGAGTAGAAGCTTTTTTGAGAAAGAGTGTCAATAACTAAAGATTCCTTTCTAGCAGCTTGCTGGTGCTGAAATATGTTGAAAAGGGCTTGATTCTGCATAATATAAGTCACAATCATTGTGATCCTGCAACAATTTGAAAAGATATAGCCATACGGCCAAAAAGTTTTTTTCTCACTGGTTGTTGCTTTTTTGAAACAGAGTGTCAATAACTAAATATTCCTTTGTAGCAGCTTGCTGGTGCTGAAATATGTTGAAAAGGGCTTGATTCTGCATAATATAAGTCAAAATCATTGTGATCCTGCAACATTTTGAAAAGATATAGCCATATCGTCAAAATATGTTTTTCTCACTGAGTTGAAGCTTTTTTGCAACAGAGTGTCAATAACTAAAGATTCCTTTCTAGCAGCTTGCTGGTGCTGAAATATGTTGAAAAGGGCTTGATTCTGCATTATATAAGTCAAAATCATTGTGATCCTGCAACATTTTAAAAAGATATAGCCATATGGTCAAAAAGTGTTTATCTCACTGAGTTGAAGCTTTTTAGCAACAGAATGTCAATAACTAAAGATTCCTTTCTAGCAGCTTGCTGGTGCTGAAATATGTTTAAAAGGGCTTGATTCTGCATAATATAAGTCAAATTCATTGTGATCCTGCAACATTTTGAAAAGATATAGCCATACGGTCAAAAAGTGTTTATCTCACTGAGTTGAAGCTTTTTTGATAAAGAGTGTCAATAACTAAAGATTCCTTTCTAGCAGCTTGCTGGTGCTGAAATATGTTGAAAAGGGCTTGATTCTGCATAATGTAAGTCAAAATCATTGTGATCCTGCAACATTTTGAAAAGATATAGCCATATGGTCAAAAAGTGTTTATCTCACTGAGTTGAAGCGTTTTTGATAAAGAGTGTCAATAACTAAAGATACCTTTCTAGCAGCTTGCTGGTGCTGAAATATGTAGAAAAGGTCTTGATTCTGCATAATATAAGTCAAATTCATTGTGATCCTGCAACATTTTAAAAAGATATAGCCATATGTTCGAAAAGTGTTTATCTCACTGAGTTGAAGCTTTTTTGCAACAGAGTGTCAATAACTAAAGATTCCTTTCTAGCAGCTTGCTGGTGCTGAAATATGTTGAAAAGGGCTTGATTCTGCATAATATAAGTCACAATCATTGTGATCCTGCAACAATTTGAAAAGATATAGCCATACGGCCAAAAAGTTTTTTTCTCACTGGTTGTTGCTTTTTTGAAACAGAGTGTCAATAACTAAAGATTCCTTTGTAGCAGCTTGCTGGTGCTGAAATATGTTGAAAAGGGCTTGATTCTGCATAATATAAGTCAAAATCATTGTGATCCTGCAACATTTTGAAAAGATATAGCCATATCGTCAAAATATGTTTTTCTCACTGAGTTGAAGCTTTTTTGCAACAGAGTGTCAATAACTAAAGATTCCTTTCTAGCAGCTTGCTGGTGCTGAAATATGTTGAAAAGGGCTTGATTCTGCATTATATAAGTCAAAATCATTGTGATCCTGCAACATTTTAAAAAGATATAGCCATATGGTCAAAAAGTGTTTATCTCACTGAGTTGAAGCTTTTTAGCAACAGAATGTCAATAACTAAAGATTCCTTTCTAGCAGCTTGCTGGTGCTGAAATATGTTTAAAAGGGCTTGATTCTGCATAATATAAGTCAAATTCATTGTGATCCTGCAACATTTTGAAAAGATATAGCCATACGGTCAAAAAGTGTTTATCTCACTGAGTTGAAGCTTTTTTGATAAAGAGTGTCAATAACTAAAGATTCCTTTCTAGCAGCTTGCTGGTGCTGAAATATGTTGAAAAGGGCTTGATTCTGCATAATGTAAGTCAAAATCATTGTGATCCTGCAACATTTTGAAAAGATATAGCCATATGGTCAAAAAGTGTTTATCTCACTGAGTTGAAGCGTTTTTGATAAAGAGTGTCAATAACTAAAGATACCTTTCTAGCAGCTTGCTGGTGCTGAAATATGTTGAAAAGGTCTTGATTCTGCATAATATAAGTCAAATTCATTGTGATCCTGCAACATTTTAAAAAGATATAGCCATATGTTCGAAAAGTGTTTATCTCACTGAGTTGAAGCTTTTTTGCAACAGAGTGTCAATAACTAAAGATTCCTTTCTAGCAGCTTGCTGGTGCTGAAATATGTTGAAAAGGGCTTGATTCTGCATAATATAAGTCAAATTCATTGTGATCCTGCAACATTTTGAAAAGATATAGCCATACGGTCAAAAAGTCTTTATCTCACTGAGTTTAAACTTTTTTGCAACAGAGTGTCAATAACTAAAGATTCCTTTCTAGCAGCTTGCTGGTGCTGAAATATGTTGAAAAGGGCTTGATTCTGCATAATATAAGTCAAAATCATTGTGATCCTGCAACATGTTGAAATGATATAGCCATACGGTCAAAAAGTGTTTATCTCACTGAGTTGAAGCTTTTTTGCAACAGAGTGTCAATAACTAAAGATTCCTTTCTAGCAGCTTGCTGGTGCTGAAATATGTTGAAAAGGGCTTGATTCTGCATAATATAAGTCAAAATCATTGTGATCCTGCAACATTTTGAAAAGATATAGCCATATCGTCAAAATATGTTTTTCTCACTGAGTTGAAGCTTTTTTGCAACAGAGTGTCAATAACTAAAGATTCCTTTCTAGCAGCTTGCTGGTGCTGAAATATGTTGAAAAGGGCTTGATTCTGCATTATATAAGTCAAAATCATTGTGATCCTGCAACATTTTAAAAAGATATAGCCATATGGTCAAAAAGTGTTTATCTCACTGAGTTGAAGCTTTTTAGCAACAGAATGTCAATAACTAAAGATTCCTTTCTAGCAGCTTGCTGGTGCTGAAATATGTTTAAAAGGGCTTGATTCTGCATAATATAAGTCAAATTCATTGTGATCCTGCAACATTTTGAAAAGATATAGCCATACGGTCAAAAAGTGTTTATCTCACTGAGTTGAAGCGTTTTTGATAAAGAGTGTCAATAACTAAAGATTCTTTTCTAGCAGCTTGCTGGTGCTGAACTATGTTGAAAAGGGCTTAATTCTGCATAATATAAGTCAAATTCATTGTGATCCTGTAACAATTTGAAAAGATATAGCCATATGGTCAAAAAGTGTTTATCTCACTGAGTTGAAGCGTTTTTGATAAAGAGTGTCAATAACTAAAGATACCTTTCTAGCAGCTTGCTGGTGCTGAAATATGTTGAAAAGGTCTTGATTCTGCATAATATAAGTCAAATTCATTGTGATCCTGCAACATTTTGAAAAGATATAGCCATACGGTCAAAAAGTGTTTATCTCACTGAGTTTAAACTTTTTTGCAACAGAGTGTCAATAACTAAAGATTCCTTTCTAGCAGCTTGCTGGTGCTGAAATATGTTGAAAAGGGCTTGATTCTGCATAATATAAGTCAAAATCATTGTGATCCTGCAACATGTTGAAATGATATAGCCATACGGTCAAAAAGTGTTTATCTCACTGAGTTGAAGCTTTTTTGCAACAGAGTGTCAATAACTAAAGATTCCTTTCTAGCAGCTTGCTGGTGCTGAAATATGTTGAAAAGGGCTTGATTCTGCATAATATAAGTCAAAATCATTGTGATCCTGCAACATTTTGAAAAGATATAGCCATATGGTCAAAATGTGTTTTTCTCACTGAGTTGAAGCTTTTTTGCAACAGAGTGTCAATAACTCAAGATTCCTTTCTAGCAGCTTGCTGGTGCTGAAATATATTGAAAAGGGCTTGATTCTGCATAATATAAGTCAAAATCATTGTGATCCTGCAACATTTTAAAAAGATATAGCTATATGGTCAAAAAGTGTTTATCTCACTGAGTTGAAGCTTTTTAGCAACAGAATGTCAATAACTAAAGATTCCTTTCTAGCAGCTTGCTGGTGCTGAAATATGTTGAAAAGGGCTTGATTCTGCATAATATAAGTCAAATTCATTGTGATCCTGCAACATTTTGAAAAGATATAGCCATATGGTCAAAAAGTGTTTATCTCACTGAGTTGAAGCTTTTTTGTAACAGAGTGTCAATGACTAAAGATTCCTTTCTAGCAGCTTGCTGGTGCTGAAATATGTTGAAAAGGGCTTGATTCTGCATAATATAAGTCAAAATCATTGTGATCCTGCAACATTTTGAAAAGATATAGCCATACGGTCAAAAAGTGTTTATCTCACTGAATTGAAGCTTTTCTGATAAAGAGTGTCAATAACTAAAGATTCCTTTCTAGCAGCTTGCTGGTGCTGAAATATGTTGAAAAGGGCTTGATTCTGCAAAATATAAGTCAAAATCATTGTGATCCTGCAACATTTTAAAAAGATATAGCCATATGGTCAAAAAGTGTTTATCTCACTGAGTTGAAGCTTTTTAGCAACAGAATGTCAATAACTAAAGATTCCTTTCTAGCAGCTTGCTGGTGCTGAAATATGTTGAAAAGGGCTTGATTCTGCATAATATAAGTCAAATTCATTGTGATCCTGCAACATTTTGAAAAGATATAGCCATACGGTCAAAAAGTGTTTATCTCACTGAGTTGAAGCGTTTTTGATAAAGAGTGTCAATAACTAAAGATTCCATTCTAGCAGCTTGCTGGTGCTGAAATATGTTGAAAAGGGCTTGATTCTGCATAATATAAGTCAAAATCATTGTGATCCTGCAACATTTTAAAAAGATATAGCCATACGGTCAAAAAGTGTTTATGTCACTGAGTTGAAGCGTTTTTGATAAAGAGTGTCAATAACTAAAGATTCCATTCTAGCAGCTTGCTGGTGCTGAAATATGTTGAAAAGGGCTTTATACTGCATAATATAAGTCAAAATCATTGTGTTCCTGCAACATTTTGAAAAGATATAGCAATATGGTCAAAATATGTTTTTCTCACTGAGTTGAAGCTTTTTTGCAATAGAGTGTCAATAACTAAAGATTCCTTTCTAGCAGCTTGCTGGTGCTGAAATATGTTGAAAAGGGCTTGATTCTGCATAATATAAGTCAAAATCATTGTGATCCTGCAACATTTTGAAAAGATATAGCCATACGGTCAAAAAGTGTTTATCTCACTGAGTTGAAGCGTTTTTGATAAAGAGTGTCAATAACTAAGGATTCTTTTCTAGCAGCTTGCTGGTGCTGAAATATGTTGAAAAGGGCTTAATTCTGCATAATATAAGTCAAATTCATTGTGATCCTGTAACAATTTGAAAAGATATAGCCATATGGTCAAAAAGTGTTTATCTCACTGATTTGAAGCTTTTTTGTAACAGAGTGTCAATGACTAAAGATTCCTTTCTAGCAGCTTGCTGGTGCTGAAATATGTTGAAAAGGGCTTCATTCTGCATAATATAAGTCCAAATCATTGTGATCCTGCAACATTTTGAAAAGATATAGCCATACGGTCAAAAAGTGTTTATCTCACTGAGTTGAAGCTTTTTTGATAAAGAGTGTCAATAACTAAAGATTCCTTTCTAGCAGCTTGCTGGTGCTGAAATATGTTGAAAAGGGCTTGATTCTGCATAATATAAGTCAAATTCATTGTGATCCTGCAACATTTTGAAAAGATATAGCCATACGGTCAAAAAGTGTTTATCTCACTGAGTTGAAACTTTTTTGCAACAGAGTGTCAATAACTAAAGATTCCTTTCTAGCAGCTTGCTGGTGCTGAAATATGTTGAAAAGGGCTTGATTCTGCATAATATAAGTCAAAATCATTGTGATCCTGCAACATTTTGAAATGATATAGCCATACGGTCAAAAAGTGTTTATCTCACTGAGTTGAAGCGTTTTTGATAAAGAGTGTCAATAACTAAAGATTCCTTTCTAGCAGCTTGCTGGTGCTGAAATATGTTGAAAAGGGCTTGATTCTGCATAATATAAGTCAAAATCATTGTGATCCTGCAACATTTTGAAAAGATATAGCCATATGGTCAAAAAGTGTTTTTCTCACTGAGTTGAAGCTTTTTTGCAACAGAGTGTCAATAACTAAAGATTCCTTTCTAGCAGCTTGCTGGTGCTGAAATATATTGAAAAGGGCTTGATTCTACATAATATAAGTCAAAATCATTGTGATCCTGCAACATTTTAAAAAGATATAGCCACATGGTCAAAAAGTGTTTATCTCACTGAGTTGAAGCTTTTTAGCAACAGAATGTCAATAACTAAAGATTCCTTTCTAGCAGCTTGCTGGTGCTGAAATATGTTGAAAAGGGCTTGATTCTGCATAATATAAGTCAAATTCATTGTGATCCTGCAACAATTTGAAAAGATATAGCCATATGGTCAAAAAGTGTTTATCTCACTGAGTTGAAGCGTTTTTGATAAAGAGTGTCAATAACTAAAGATTCCATTCTAGCAGCTTGCTGGTGCTGAAATATGTTGAAAAGGGCTTGATTCTGCATAATATAAGTCAAAATCATTGTGATCCTGCAACATTTTGAAAAGATATAGCCATACGGTCAAAAAGTGTTTATGTCACTGAGTTGAAGCGTTTTTGATAAAGAGTGTCAATAACTAAAGATTCCATTCTAGCAGCTTGCTGGTGCTGAAATATGTTGAAAAGGGCTTTATACTGCATAATATAAGTCAAAATCATTGTGTTCCTGCAACATTTTGAAAATATATAGCAAAATGGTCAAAAACTGTTTTTCTCACTGAGTTGAAGCTTTTTTGCAACAGAGTGTCAATAACTAAAGATTCCTTTCTAGCAGCTTGCTGGTGCTGAAATATGTTGAAAAGGGCTTGATTCTGCATAATATAAGTCAAAATCATTGTGATCCTGCAACATTTTGAAAAGATATAGCCATATGGTCAAAATGTGTTTTTCTCACTGAGTTGAAGCTTTTTTGCAACAGAGTGTCAATAACTCAAGATTCCTTTCTAGCAGCTTGCTGGTGCTGAAATATATTGAAAAGGGCTTGATTCTGCATAATATAAGTCAAAATCATTGTGATCCTGCAACATTTTAAAAAGATATAGCTATATGGTCAAAAAGTGTTTATCTCACTGAGTTGAAGCTTTTTAGCAACAGAGTGTCAATAACTAAAGATTCCTTTCTAGCAGCTTGCTGGTGCTGAAATATGTTGAAAAGGGCTTGATTCTGCATAATATAAGTCAAAATCATTGTGATCCTGCAACATTTTGAAATGATATAGCCATACGGTCAAAAAGTGTTTATCTCACTGAGTTGAAGCGTTTTTGCAACAGAGTGTCAATAACTAAAGATTCCTTTCTAGCAGCTTGCTGGTGCTGAAATATGTTGAAAAGGGCTTGATTCTGCATAATATAAGTCAAAATCATTGTGATCCTGCAACATTTTGAAAAGATATTGCCATACGGTCAAAAAGTGTTTATCTCACTGAGTTGAAGCGTTTTTGATAAAGAGTGTCAATAACTAAAGATTCCTTTCTAGCAGCTTGCTGGTGCTGAAATATGTTGAAAAGGGCTTGATTCTGCATAATATAAGTCAAAATCATTGTGATCCTGCAACATTTTGAAAAGATATAGCCATATGGTCAAAAAGTGTTTTTCTCACTGAGTTGAAGCTTTTTTGCAACAGAGTGTCAATAACTAAAGATTCCTTTCTAGCAGCTTGCTGGTGCTGAAATATATTGAAAAGGGCTTGATTCTACATAATATAAGTCAAAATCATTGTGATCCTGCAACATTTTAAAAAGATATAGCCATATGGTCAAAAAGTGTTTATCTCACTGAGTTGAAGCTTTTTAGCAACAGAATGTCAATAACTAAAGATTCCTTTCTAGCAGCTTGCTGGTGCTGAAATATGTTGAAAAGGGCTTGATTCTGCATAATATAAGTCAAATTCATTGTGATCCTGCAACAATTTGAAAAGATATAGCCATATGGTCAAAAAGTGTTTATCTCACTGAGTTGAAGCTTTTTAGCAACAGAATGTCAATAACTAAAGATTCCTTTCTAGCAGCTTGCTGGTGCTGAAATATGTTGAAAAGGGCTTGATTCTGCATAATATAAGTCAAATTCATTGTGATCCTGCAACATTTTGAAAAGATATAGCCATACGGTCAAAAAGTGTTTATCTCACTGAGTTGAAGCGTTTTTGATAAAGAGTGTCAATAACTAAAGATTCCATTCTAGCAGCTTGCTGGTGCTGAAATATGTTGAAAAGGGCTTGATTCTGCATAATATAAGTCAAATTCATTGTGATCCTGCAACATTTTAAAAAGATATAGCCATACGGTCAAAAAGTGTTTATGTCACTGAGTTGAAGCGTTTTTGATAAAGAGTGTCAATAACTAAAGATTCCATTCTAGCAGCTTGCTGGTGCTGAAATATGTTGAAAAGGGCTTGATTCTGCAAAATATAAGTCAAAATCATTGTGATCCTGCAACATTTTAAAAAGATATAGCCATATGGTCAAAAAGTGTTTATCTCACTGAGTTGAAGCTTTTTAGCAACAGAATGTCAATAACTAAAGATTCATTTCTAGCAGCTTGCTGGTGCTGAAATATGTTGAAAAGGGCTTGATTCTGCATAATATAAGTCAAATTCATTGTGATCCTGCAACATTTTGAAAAGATATAGCCATACGGTCAAAAAGTGTTTATCTCACTGAGTTGAAGCGTTTTTGATAAAGAGTGTCAATAACTAAAGATTCCATTCTAGCAGCTTGCTGGTGCTGAAATATGTTGAAAAGGGCTTGATTCTGCATAATATAAGTCAAAATCATTGTGATCCTGCAACATTTTAAAAAGATATAGCCATACGGTCAAAAAGTGTTTATGTCACTGAGTTGAAGCGTTTTTGATAAAGAGTGTCAATAACTAAAGATTCCATTCTAGCAGCTTGCTGGTGCTGAAATATGTTGAAAAGGGCTTTATACTGCATAATATAAGTCAAAATCATTGTGTTCCTGCAACATTTTGAAAAGATATAGCAATATGGTCAAAATATGTTTTTCTCACTGAGTTGAAGCTTTTTTGCAATAGAGTGTCAATAACTAAAGATTCCTTTCTAGCAGCTTGCTGGTGCTGAAATATGTTGAAAAGGGCTTGATTCTGCATAATATAAGTCAAAATCATTGTGATCCTGCAACATTTTGAAAAGATATAGCCATACGGTCAAAAAGTGTTTATCTCACTGAGTTGAAGCGTTTTTGATAAAGAGTGTCAATAACTAAGGATTCTTTTCTAGCAGCTTGCTGGTGCTGAAATATGTTGAAAAGGGCTTAATTCTGCATAATATAAGTCAAATTCATTGTGATCCTGTAACAATTTGAAAAGATATAGCCATATGGTCAAAAAGTGTTTATCTCACTGATTTGAAGCTTTTTTGTAACAGAGTGTCAATGACTAAAGATTCCTTTCTAGCAGCTTGCTGGTGCTGAAATATGTTGAAAAGGGCTTCATTCTGCATAATATAAGTCCAAATCATTGTGATCCTGCAACATTTTGAAAAGATATAGCCATACGGTCAAAAAGTGTTTATCTCACTGAGTTGAAGCTTTTTTGATAAAGAGTGTCAATAACTAAAGATTCCTTTCTAGCAGCTTGCTGGTGCTGAAATATGTTGAAAAGGGCTTGATTCTGCATAATATAAGTCAAATTCATTGTGATCCTGCAACATTTTGAAAAGATATAGCCATACGGTCAAAAAGTGTTTATCTCACTGAGTTGAAACTTTTTTGCAACAGAGTGTCAATAACTAAAGATTCCTTTCTAGCAGCTTGCTGGTGCTGAAATATGTTGAAAAGGGCTTGATTCTGCATAATATAAGTCAAAATCATTGTGATCCTGCAACATTTTGAAATGATATAGCCATACGGTCAAAAAGTGTTTATCTCACTGAGTTGAAGCGTTTTTGATAAAGAGTGTCAATAACTAAAGATTCCTTTCTAGCAGCTTGCTGGTGCTGAAATATGTTGAAAAGGGCTTGATTCTGCATAATATAAGTCAAAATCATTGTGATCCTGCAACATTTTGAAAAGATATAGCCATATGGTCAAAAAGTGTTTTTCTCACTGAGTTGAAGCTTTTTTGCAACAGAGTGTCAATAACTAAAGATTCCTTTCTAGCAGCTTGCTGGTGCTGAAATATATTGAAAAGGGCTTGATTCTACATAATATAAGTCAAAATCATTGTGATCCTGCAACATTTTAAAAAGATATAGCCACATGGTCAAAAAGTGTTTATCTCACTGAGTTGAAGCTTTTTAGCAACAGAATGTCAATAACTAAAGATTCCTTTCTAGCAGCTTGCTGGTGCTGAAATATGTTGAAAAGGGCTTGATTCTGCATAATATAAGTCAAATTCATTGTGATCCTGCAACAATTTGAAAAGATATAGCCATATGGTCAAAAAGTGTTTATCTCACTGAGTTGAAGCGTTTTTGATAAAGAGTGTCAATAACTAAAGATTCCATTCTAGCAGCTTGCTGGTGCTGAAATATGTTGAAAAGGGCTTGATTCTGCATAATATAAGTCAAAATCATTGTGATCCTGCAACATTTTGAAAAGATATAGCCATACGGTCAAAAAGTGTTTATGTCACTGAGTTGAAGCGTTTTTGATAAAGAGTGTCAATAACTAAAGATTCCATTCTAGCAGCTTGCTGGTGCTGAAATATGTTGAAAAGGGCTTTATACTGCATAATATAAGTCAAAATCATTGTGTTCCTGCAACATTTTGAAAATATATAGCAAAATGGTCAAAAACTGTTTTTCTCACTGAGTTGAAGCTTTTTTGCAACAGAGTGTCAATAACTAAAGATTCCTTTCTAGCAGCTTGCTGGTGCTGAAATATGTTGAAAAGGGCTTGATTCTGCATAATATAAGTCAAAATCATTGTGATCCTGCAACATTTTGAAAAGATATAGCCATATGGTCAAAATGTGTTTTTCTCACTGAGTTGAAGCTTTTTTGCAACAGAGTGTCAATAACTCAAGATTCCTTTCTAGCAGCTTGCTGGTGCTGAAATATATTGAAAAGGGCTTGATTCTGCATAATATAAGTCAAAATCATTGTGATCCTGCAACATTTTAAAAAGATATAGCTATATGGTCAAAAAGTGTTTATCTCACTGAGTTGAAGCTTTTTAGCAACAGAGTGTCAATAACTAAAGATTCCTTTCTAGCAGCTTGCTGGTGCTGAAATATGTTGAAAAGGGCTTGATTCTGCATAATATAAGTCAAAATCATTGTGATCCTGCAACATTTTGAAATGATATAGCCATACGGTCAAAAAGTGTTTATCTCACTGAGTTGAAGCGTTTTTGCAACAGAGTGTCAATAACTAAAGATTCCTTTCTAGCAGCTTGCTGGTGCTGAAATATGTTGAAAAGGGCTTGATTCTGCATAATATAAGTCAAAATCATTGTGATCCTGCAACATTTTGAAAATATATTGCCATACGGTCAAAAAGTGTTTATCTCACTGAGTTGAAGCGTTTTTGATAAAGAGTGTCAATAACTAAAGATTCCTTTCTAGCAGCTTGCTGGTGCTGAAATATGTTGAAAAGGGCTTGATTCTGCATAATATAAGTCAAAATCATTGTGATCCTGCAACATTTTGAAAAGATATAGCCATATGGTCAAAAAGTGTTTTTCTCACTGAGTTGAAGCTTTTTTGCAACAGAGTGTCAATAACTAAAGATTCCTTTCTAGCAGCTTGCTGGTGCTGAAATATATTGAAAAGGGCTTGATTCTACATAATATAAGTCAAAATCATTGTGATCCTGCAACATTTTAAAAAGATATAGCCATATGGTCAAAAAGTGTTTATCTCACTGAGTTGAAGCTTTTTAGCAACAGAATGTCAATAACTAAAGATTCCTTTCTAGCAGCTTGCTGGTGCTGAAATATGTTGAAAAGGGCTTGATTCTGCATAATATAAGTCAAATTCATTGTGATCCTGCAACAATTTGAAAAGATATAGCCATATGGTCAAAAAGTGTTTATCTCACTGAGTTGAAGCTTTTTAGCAACAGAATGTCAATAACTAAAGATTCCTTTCTAGCAGCTTGCTGGTGCTGAAATATGTTGAAAAGGGCTTGATTCTGCATAATATAAGTCAAATTCATTGTGATCCTGCAACAATTTGAAAAGATATAGCCATACGGTCAAAAAGTGTTTATCTCACTGAGTTGAAGCGTTTTTGATAAAGAGTGTCAATAACTAAAGATTCCATTCTAGCAGCTTGCTGGTGCTGAAATATGTTGAAAAGGGCTTGATTCTGCATAATATAAGTCAAAATCATTGTGATCCTGCAACATTTTAAAAAGATATAGCCATACGGTCAAAAAGTGTTTATGTCACTGAGTTGAAGCGTTTTTGATAAAGAGTGTCAATAACTAAAGATTCCATTCTAGCAGCTTGCTGGTGCTGAAATATGTTGAAAAGGGCTTTATACTGCATAATATAAGTCAAAATCATTGTGTTCCTGCAACATTTTGAAAAGATATAGCAATATGGTCAAAATATGTTTTTCTCACTGAGTTGAAGCTTTTTTGCAATAGAGTGTCAATAACTAAAGATTCCTTTCTAGCAGCTTGCTGGTGCTGAAATATGTTGAAAAGGGCTTGATTCTGCATAATATAAGTCAAAATCATTGTGATCCTGCAACATTTTAAAAAGATATAGCCATATGGTCAAAAAGTGTTTATCTCACTGAGTTGAAGCTTTTTAGCAACAGAATGTCAATAACTAAAGATTCCTTTCTAGCAGCTTGCTGGTGCTGAAATATGTTTAAAAGGGCTTGATTCTGCATAATATAAGTCAAAATCATTGTGATCCTGCAACATTTTGAAAAGATATAGTCATACGGTCAAAAAGTGTTTATCTCACTGAGTTGAAGCGTTTTTGATAAAGAGTGTCAATAACTAAGGATTCTTTTCTAGCAGCTTGCTGGTGCTGAAATATGTTGAAAAGGGCTTAATTCTGCATAATATAAGTCAAATTCATTGTGATCCTGTAACAATTTGAAAAGATATAGCCATATGGTCAAAAAGTGTTTATCTCACTGATTTGAAGCTTTTTTGTAACAGAGTGTCAATGACTAAAGATTCCTTTCTAGCAGCTTGCTGGTGCTGAAATATGTTGAAAAGGGCTTCATTCTGCATAATATAAGTCCAAATCATTGTGATCCTGCAACATTTTGAAAAGATATAGCCATACGGTCAAAAAGTGTTTATCTCACTGAGTTGAAGCTTTTTTGATAAAGAGTGTCAATAACTAAAGATTCCTTTCTAGCAGCTTGCTGGTGCTGAAATATGTTGAAAAGGGCTTGATTCTGCATAATATAAGTCAAATTCATTGTGATCCTGCAACATTTTGAAAAGATATAGCCATACGGTCAAAAAGTGTTTATCTCACTGAGTTGAAACTTTTTTGCAACAGAGTGTCAATAACTAAAGATTCCTTTCTAGCAGCTTGCTGGTGCTGAAATATGTTGAAAAGGGCTTGATTCTGCATAATATAAGTCAAAATCATTGTGATCCTGCAACATTTTGAAATGATATAGCCATACGGTCAAAAAGTGTTTATCTCACTGAGTTGAAGCGTTTTTGCAACAGAGTGTCAATAACTAAAGATTCCTTTCTAGCAGCTTGCTGGTGCTGAAATATGTTGAAAAGGGCTTGATTCTGCATAATATAAGTCAAAATCATTGTGATCCTGCAACATTTTGAAAAGATATTGCCATACGGTCAAAAAGTGTTTATCTCACTGAGTTGAAGCGTTTTTGATAAAGAGTGTCAATAACTAAAGATTCCTTTCTAGCAGCTTGCTGGTGCTGAAATATGTTGAAAAGGGCTTGATTCTGCATAATATAAGTCAAAATCATTGTGATCCTGCAACAATTTGAAAAGATATAGCCATATGGTCAAAAAGTGTTTATCTCACTGAGTTGAAGCGTTTTTGATAAAGAGTGTCAATAACTAAAGATTCCATTCTAGCAGCTTGCTGGTGCTGAAATATGTTGAAAAGGGCTTGATTCTGCATAATATAAGTCAAAATCATTGTGATCCTGCAACATTTTGAAAAGATATAGCCATACGGTCAAAAAGTGTTTATGTCACTGAGTTGAAGCGTTTTTGATAAAGAGTGTCAATAACTAAAGATTCCATTCTAGCAGCTTGCTGGTGCTGAAATATGTTGAAAAGGGCTTTATACTGCATAATATAAGTCAAAATCATTGTGTTCCTGCAACATTTTGAAAATATATAGCAAAATGGTCAAAAACTGTTTTTCTCACTGAGTTGAAGCTTTTTTGCAACAGAGTGTCAATAACTAAAGATTCCTTTCTAGCAGCTTGCTGGTGCTGAAATATGTTGAAAAGGGCTTGATTCTACATAATATAAGTCAAAATCATTGTGATCCTGCAACATTTTGAAATGATATAGCCATACGGTCAAAAAGTGTTTATCTCACTGAGTTGAAGCGTTTTTGCAACAGAGTGTCAATAACTAAAGATTCCTTTCTAGCAGCTTGCTGGTGCTGAAATATGTTGAAAAGGGCTTGATTCTGCATAATATAAGTCAAAATCATTGTGATCCTGCAACATTTTGAAAAGATATTGCCATACGGTCAAAAAGTGTTTATCTCACTGAGTTGAAGCGTTTTTGATAAAGAGTGTCAATAACTAAAGATTCCTTTCTAGCAGCTTGCTGGTGCTGAAATATGTTGAAAAGGGCTTGATTCTGCATAATATAAGTCAAAATCATTGTGATCCTGCAACATTTTGAAAAGATATAGCCATATGGTCAAAAAGTGTTTTTCTCACTGAGTTGAAGCTTTTTTGCAACAGAGTGTCAATAACTAAAGATTCCTTTCTAGCAGCTTGCTGGTGCTGAAATATATTGAAAAGGGCTTGATTCTACATAATATAAGTCAAAATCATTGTGATCCTGCAACATTTTAAAAAGATATAGCCATATGGTCAAAAAGTGTTTATCTCACTGAGTTGAAGCTTTTTAGCAACAGAATGTCAATAACTAAAGATTCCTTTCTAGCAGCTTGCTGGTGCTGAAATATGTTGAAAAGGGCTTGATTCTGCATAATATAAGTCAAATTCATTGTGATCCTGCAACAATTTGAAAAGATATAGCCATATGGTCAAAAAGTGTTTATCTCACTGAGTTGAAGCGTTTTTGATAAAGAGTGTCAATAACTAAAGATTCCATTCTAGCAGCTTGCTGGTGCTGAAATATGTTGAAAAGGGCTTGATTCTGCATAATATAAGTCAAAATCATTGTGATCCTGCAACATTTTGAAAAGATATAGCCATACGGTCAAAAAGTGTTTATGTCACTGAGTTGAAGCGTTTTTGATAAAGAGTGTCAATAACTAAAGATTCCATTCTAGCAGCTTGCTGGTGCTGAAATATGTTGAAAAGGGCTTTATACTGCATAATATAAGTCAAAATCATTGTGTTCCTGCAACATTTTGAAAATATATAGCAAAATGGTCAAAAACTGTTTTTCTCACTGAGTTGAAGCTTTTTTGCAACAGAGTGTCAATAACTAAAGATTCCTTTCTAGCAGCTTGCTGGTGCTGAAATATGTTGAAAAGGGCTTGATTCTGCATAATATAAGTCAAAATAATTGTGATCCTGCAACATTTTAAAAAGATATAGCCATACGGTCAAAAAGTGTTTATCTCACTGAGTTGAAGCGTTTTTGATAAAGAGTGTCAATAACTAAAGATTCCTTTCTAGCAGCTTGCTGGTGCTGAAATATGTTGAAAAGGGCTTGATTCTGCATAATATAAGTCAAATTCATTGTGATCCTGCAACATTTTGAAAATATATAGCCATATGGTCAAAATGTGTTTTTCACACTGAGTTGAAGCTTTTTAGCAACAGAGTGTCAATTACTAAAGATTCCTTTCTAGCAGCTTGCTGGTGCTGAAATATGTTGAAAAGGGCTTGATTCTGCATAATATAAGTCAAATTCATTGTGATCATGCAACATTTTGAAAAGATATAGCCACACGGTCAAAAAGTGTTTATCTCACTGAGTTGAAGCTTTTTTGCAACAGAGTGTCAATAACTAAAGATTCCTTTCTAGCAGCTTGCTGGTGCTGAAATATGTTGAAAAGGGCTTGATTCTGCATAATATAAGTCAAAATCATTGTGATCCTGCAACATTTTAAAAAGATAAAGCCATATGGTGAAAAAGTGTTTATCTCACTGAGTTGAAGCGTTTTTGATAAAGAGTGTCAATAACTAAAGATTATTTTCTAGCAGCTTGCTGGTGCTGAAATATGTTGAAAAGGGCTTGATTCTGCAAAATATAAGTCAAAATCATTGTGATCCTGCAACATTTTAAAAATATATAGCCATATGGTCAAAAAGTGTTGATCTCACTGAGTTGAAGCTTTTTAGCAACAGAATGTCAATAACTAAAGATTCCTTTCTAGCAGCTTGCTGGTGCTGAAATATGTTGTCAAGGGCTTGATTCTGCATAATATAAGTCAAATTCATTGTGATCCTGCAACATTTTGAAAAGATATAGCCATACGGTCAAAAAGTGTTTATCTCACTGAGTTGAAGCGTTTTTGATAAAGAGTGTCAATAACTAAAGATTCCTTTCTAGCAGCTTGCTGGTGCTGAAATATATTGAAAAGGGCTTGATTCTACATAATATAAGTCAAAATCATTGTGATCCTGCAACATTTTAAAAAGATATAGCCACATGGTCAAAAAGTGTTTATCTCACTGAGTTGAAGCTTTTTAGCAACAGAATGTCAATAACTAAAGATTCCTTTCTAGCAGCTTGCTGGTGCTGAAATATGTTGAAAAGGGCTTGATTCTGCATAATATAAGTCAAATTCATTGTGATCCTGCAACAATTTGAAAAGATATAGCCATATGGTCAAAAAGTGTTTATCTCACTGAGTTGAAGCGTTTTTGATAAAGAGTGTCAATAACTAAAGATTCCATTCTAGCAGCTTGCTGGTGCTGAAATATGTTGAAAAGGGCTTGATTCTGCATAATATAAGTCAAAATCATTGTGATCCTGCAACATTTTGAAAAGATATAGCCATACGGTCAAAAAGTGTTTATGTCACTGAGTTGAAGCGTTTTTGATAAAGAGTGTCAATAACTAAAGATTCCATTCTAGCAGCTTGCTGGTGCTGAAATATGTTGAAAAGGGCTTTATACTGCATAATATAAGTCAAAATCATTGTGTTCCTGCAACATTTTGAAAATATATAGCAAAATGGTCAAAAACTGTTTTTCTCACTGAGTTGAAGCTTTTTTGCAACAGAGTGTCAATAACTAAAGATTCCTTTCTAGCAGCTTGCTGGTGCTGAAATATGTTGAAAAGGGCTTGATTCTGCATAATATAAGTCAAAATCATTGTGATCCTGCAACATTTTGAAATGATATAGCCATACGGTCAAAAAGTGTTTATCTCACTGAGTTGAAGCGTTTTTGCAACAGAGTGTCAATAACTAAAGATTCCTTTCTAGCAGCTTGCTGGTGCTGAAATATGTTGAAAAGGGCTTGATTCTGCATAATATAAGTCAAAATCATTGTGATCCTGCAACATTTTGAAAAGATATTGCCATACGGTCAAAAAGTGTTTATCTCACTGAGTTGAAGCGTTTTTGATAAAGAGTGTCAATAACTAAAGATTCCTTTCTAGCAGCTTGCTGGTGCTGAAATATGTTGAAAAGGGCTTGATTCTGCATAATATAAGTCAAAATCATTGTGATCCTGCAACATTTTGAAAAGATATAGCCATATGGTCAAAAAGTGTTTTTCTCACTGAGTTGAAGCTTTTTTGCAACAGAGTGTCAATAACTAAAGATTCCTTTCTAGCAGCTTGCTGGTGCTGAAATATATTGAAAAGGGCTTGATTCTACATAATATAAGTCAAAATCATTGTGATCCTGCAACATTTTAAAAAGATATAGCCATATGGTCAAAAAGTGTTTATCTCACTGAGTTGAAGCTTTTTAGCAACAGAATGTCAATAACTAAAGATTCCTTTCTAGCAGCTTGCTGGTGCTGAAATATGTTGAAAAGGGCTTGATTCTGCATAATATAAGTCAAATTCATTGTGATCCTGCAACAATTTGAAAAGATATAGCCATATGGTCAAAAAGTGTTTATCTCACTGAGTTGAAGCGTTTTTGATAAAGAGTGTCAATAACTAAAGATTCCATTCTAGCAGCTTGCTGGTGCTGAAATATGTTGAAAAGGGCTTGATTCTGCATAATATAAGTCAAAATCATTGTGATCCTGCAACATTTTGAAAAGATATAGCCATACGGTCAAAAAGTGTTTATGTCACTGAGTTGAAGCGTTTTTGATAAAGAGTGTCAATAACTAAAGATTCCATTCTAGCAGCTTGCTGGTGCTGAAATATGTTGAAAAGGGCTTTATACTGCATAATATAAGTCAAAATCATTGTGTTCCTGCAACATTTTGAAAATATATAGCAATATGGTCAAAAACTGTTTTTCTCACTGAGTTGAAGCTTTTTTGCAACAGAGTGTCAATAACTAAAGATTCCTTTCTAGCAGCTTGCTGGTGCTGAAATATGTTGAAAAGGGCTTGATTCTGCATAATATAAGTCAAAATAATTGTGATCCTGCAACATTTTAAAAAGATATAGCCATACGGTCAAAAAGTGTTTATCTCACTGAGTTGAAGCGTTTTTGATAAAGAGTGTCAATAACTAAAGATTCCTTTCTAGCAGCTTGCTGGTGCTGAAATATGTTGAAAAGGGCTTGATTCTGCATAATATAAGTCAAATTCATTGTGATCCTGCAACATTTTGAAAATATATAGCCATATGGTCAAAATGTGTTTTTCACACTGAGTTGAAGCTTTTTAGCAACAGAGTGTCAATTACTAAAGATTCCTTTCTAGCAGCTTGCTGGTGCTGAAATATGTTGAAAAGGGCTTGATTCTGCATAATATAAGTCAAATTCATTGTGATCATGCAACATTTTGAAAAGATATAGCCACACGGTCAAAAAGTGTTTATCTCACTGAGTTGAAGCTTTTTTGCAACAGAGTGTCAATAACTAAAGATTCCTTTCTAGCAGCTTGCTGGTGCTGAAATATGTTGAAAAGGGCTTGATTCTGCATAATATAAGTCAAAATCATTGTGATCCTGCAACATTTTAAAAAGATAAAGCCATATGGTGAAAAAGTGTTTATCTCACTGAGTTGAAGCGTTTTTGATAAAGAGTGTCAATAACTAAAGATTATTTTCTAGCAGCTTGCTGGTGCTGAAATATGTTGAAAAGGGCTTGATTCTGCAAAATATAAGTCAAAATCATTGTGATCCTGCAACATTTTAAAAATATATAGCCATATGGTCAAAAAGTGTTGATCTCACTGAGTTGAAGCTTTTTAGCAACAGAATGTCAATAACTAAAGATTCCTTTCTAGCAGCTTGCTGGTGCTGAAATATGTTGTCAAGGGCTTGATTCTGCATAATATAAGTCAAATTCATTGTGATCCTGCAACATTTTGAAAAGATATAGCCATACGGTCAAAAAGTGTTTATCTCACTGAGTTGAAGCGTTTTTGATAAAGAGTGTCAATAACTAAAGATTCCTTTCTAGCAGCTTGCTGGTGCTGAAATATGTTGAAAAGGGCTTGATTCTGCATAGTATAAGTCAAAATCATTGTGATCCTGCAACATTTTGAAAAGATATAGCCATATGGTCAAAAAGTGTTTTTCTCACTGAGTTGAAGCTTTTTTGCAACAGAGTGTCAATAACTAAAGATTCCTTTCTAGCAGCTTGCTGGTGCTGAAATATATTGAAAAGGGCTTGATTCTGCATAATATAAGTCAAAATCATTGTGATCCTGCAACATTTTAAAAAGATATAGCCATATGGTCAAAAAGTGTTTATCTCACTGAGTTGAAGCTTTTTAGCAACAGAATGTCAATAACTAAAGATTCCTTTCTAGCAGCTTGCTGGTGCTGAAATATGTTGAAAAGGGCTTGATTCTGCATAATATAAGTCAAATTCATTGTGATCCTGCAACATTTTGAAAAGATATAGCCATATGGTCAAAAAGTGTTTATCTCACTGAGTTGAAGCGTTTTTGATAAAGAGTGTCAATAACTAAAGATTCCATTCTAGCAGCTTGCTGGTGCTGAAATATGTTGAAAAGGGCTTGATTCTGCATAATATAAGTCAAAATCATTGTGTTCCTGCAACATTTTGACAAAGATATAGCAATATGGTCAAAATATGTTTTTCTCACTGAGTTGAAGCTTTTTTGCAATAGAGTGTCAATAACTAAAGATTCCTTTCTAGCAGCTTGCTGGTGCTGAAATATGTTGAAAAGGGCTTGATTCTGCATAATATAAGTCAAATTCATTGTGATCCTGCAACATTTTGAAAAGATATAGCCATACGGTCAAAAAGTGTTTATCTCACTGAGTTGAAATTTTTTTGCAACAGAGTGTCAATAACTAAAGATTCCTTTCTAGCAGCTTGCTGGTGCTGAAATATGTTGAAAAGGGCTTGATTCTGCATAATATAAGTCAAAATCATTGTGATCCTGCAACATTTTGAAATGATATAGCCATACGGTCAAAAAGTGTTTATCTCACTGAGTTGAAGCGTTTTTGCAACAGAGTGTCAATAACTAAAGATTCCTTTCTAGCAGCTTGCTGGTGCTGAAATATGTTGAAAAGGGCTTGATTCTGCATAATATAAGTCAAAATCATTGTGATCCTGCAACATTTTGAAAAGATATTGCCATACGGTCAAAAAGTGTTTATCTCACTGAGTTGAAGCGTTTTTGATAAAGAGTGTCAATAACTAAAGATTCCTTTCTAGCAGCTTGCTGGTGCTGAAATATGTTGAAAAGGGCTTGATTCTGCATAATATAAGTCAAATTCATTGTGATCCTGCAACATTTTGAAAAGATATAGCCATATGGTCAAAAAGTGTTTTTCTCACTGAGTTGAAGCTTTTTTGCAACAGAGTGTCAATAACTAAAGATTCCTTTCTAGCAGCTTGCTGGTGCTGAAATATATTGAAAAGGGCTTGATTCTACATAATATAAGTCAAAATCATTGTGATCCTGCAACATTTTAAAAAGATATAGCCACATGGTCAAAAAGTGTTTATCTCACTGAGTTGAAGCTTTTTAGCAACAGAATGTCAATAACTAAAGATTCCTTTCTAGCAGCTTGCTGGTGCTGAAATATGTTGAAAAGGGCTTGATTCTGCATAATATAAGTCAAATTCATTGTGATCCTGCAACAATTTGAAAAGATATAGCCATATGGTCAAAAAGTGTTTATCTCACTGAGTTGAAGCGTTTTTGATAAAGAGTGTCAATAACTAAAGATTCCATTCTAGCAGCTTGCTGGTGCTGAAATATGTTGAAAAGGGCTTGATTCTGCATAATATAAGTCAAAATCATTGTGATCCTGCAACATTTTGAAAAGATATAGCCATACGGTCAAAAAGTGTTTATGTCACTGAGTTGAAGCGTTTTTGATAAAGAGTGTCAATAACTAAAGATTCCATTCTAGCAGCTTGCTGGTGCTGAAATATGTTGAAAAGGGCTTTATACTGCATAATATAAGTCAAAATCATTGTGTTCCTGCAACATTTTGAAAATATATAGCAAAATGGTCAAAAACTGTTTTTCTCACTGAGTTGAAGCTTTTTTGCAACAGAGTGTCAATAACTAAAGATTCCTTTCTAGCAGCTTGCTGGTGCTGAAATATGTTGAAAAGGGCTTGATTCTGCATAATATAAGTCAAAATCATTGTGATCCTGCAACATTTTGAAATGATATAGCCATACGGTCAAAAAGTGTTTATCTCACTGAGTTGAAGCGTTTTTGCAACAGAGTGTCAATAACTAAAGATTCCTTTCTAGCAGCTTGCTGGTGCTGAAATATGTTGAAAAGGGCTTGATTCTGCATAATATAAGTCAAAATCATTGTGATCCTGCAACATTTTGAAAAGATATTGCCATACGGTCAAAAAGTGTTTATCTCACTGAGTTGAAGCGTTTTTGATAAAGAGTGTCAATAACTAAAGATTCCTTTCTAGCAGCTTGCTGGTGCTGAAATATGTTGAAAAGGGCTTGATTCTGCATAATATAAGTCAAAATCATTGTGATCCTGCAACATTTTGAAAAGATATAGCCATATGGTCAAAAAGTGTTTTTCTCACTGAGTTGAAGCTTTTTTGCAACAGAGTGTCAATAACTAAAGATTCCTTTCTAGCAGCTTGCTGGTGCTGAAATATATTGAAAAGGGCTTGATTCTACATAATATAAGTTAAAATCATTGTGATCCTGCAACATTTTAAAAAGATATAGCCATATGGTCAAAAAGTGTTTATCTCACTGAGTTGAAGCTTTTTAGCAACAGAATGTCAATAACTAAAGATTCCTTTCTAGCAGCTTGCTGGTGCTGAAATATGTTGAAAAGGGCTTGATTCTGCATAATATAAGTCAAATTCATTGTGATCCTGCAACAATTTGAAAAGATATAGCCATATGGTCAAAAAGTGTTTATCTCACTGAGTTGAAGCGTTTTTGATAAAGAGTGTCAATAACTAAAGATTCCATTCTAGCAGCTTGCTGGTGCTGAAATATGTTGAAAAGGGCTTGATTCTGCATAATATAAGTCAAAATCATTGTGATCCTGCAACATTTTGAAAAGATATAGCCATACGGTCAAAAAGTGTTTATGTCACTGAGTTGAAGCGTTTTTGATAAAGAGTGTCAATAACTAAAGATTCCATTCTAGCAGCTTGCTGGTGCTGAAATATGTTGAAAAGGGCTTTATACTGCATAATAAAAGTCAAAATCATTGTGTTCCTGCAACATTTTGAAAATATATAGCAAAATGGTCAAAAACTGTTTTTCTCACTGAGTTGAAGCTTTTTTGCAACAGAGTGTCAATAACTAAAGATTCCTTTCTAGCAGCTTGCTGGTGCTGAAATATGTTGAAAAGGGCTTGATTCTGCATAATATAAGTCAAAATCATTGTGATCCTGCAACATTTTAAAAAGATATAGCCATACGGTCAAAAAGTGTTTATCTCACTGAGTTGAAGCGTTTTTGCAACAGAGTGTCAATAACTAAAGATTCCTTTCTAGCAGCTTGCTGGTGCTGAAATATGTTGAAAAGGGCTTGATTCTGCATAATATAAGTCAAAATCATTGTGATCCTGCAACATTTTGAAAAGATATTGCCATACGGTCAAAAAGTGTTTATCTCACTGAGTTGAAGCGTTTTTGATAAAGAGTGTCAATAACTAAAGATTCCTTTCTAGCAGCTTGCTGGTGCTGAAATATGTTGAAAAGGGCTTGATTCTGCATAATATAAGTCAAAATCATTGTGATCCTGCAACATTTTGAAAAGATATAGCCATATGGTCAAAAAGTGTTTTTCTCACTGAGTTGAAGCTTTTTTGCAACAGAGTGTCAATAACTAAAGATTCCTTTCTAGCAGCTTGCTGGTGCTGAAATATATTGAAAAGGGCTTGATTCTACATAATATAAGTCAAAATCATTGTGATCCTGCAACATTTTAAAAAGATATAGCCATATGGTAAAAAAGTGTTTATCTCACTGAGTTGAAGCTTTTTAGCAACAGAATGTCAATAACTAAAGATTCCTTTCTAGCAGCTTGCTGGTGCTGAAATATGTTGAAAAGGGCTTGATTCTGCATAATATAAGTCAAATTCATTGTGATCCTGCAACAATTTGAAAAGATATAGCCATATGGTCAAAAAGTGTTTATCTCACTGAGTTGAAGCTTTTTAGCAACAGAATGTCAATAACTAAAGATTCCTTTCTAGCAGCTTGCTGGTGCTGAAATATGTTGAAAAGGGCTTGATTCTGCATAATATAAGTCAAATTCATTGTGATCCTGCAACATTTTGAAAAGATATAGCCATACGGTCAAAAAGTGTTTATCTCACTGAGTTGAAGCGTTTTTGATAAAGAGTGTCAATAACTAAAGATTCCATTCTAGCAGCTTGCTGGTGCTGAAATATGTTGAAAAGGGCTTGATTCTGCATAATAAAAGTCAAAATCATTGTGATCCTGCAACATTTTAAAAAGATATAGCCATACGGTCAAAAAGTGTTTATGTCACTGAGTTGAAGCGTTTTTGATAAAGAGTGTCAATAACTAAAGATTCCATTCTAGCAGCTTGCTGGTGCTGAAATATGTTGAAAAGGGCTTGATTCTGCAAAATATAAGTCAAAATCATTGTGATCCTGCAACATTTTAAAAAGATATAGCCATATGGTCAAAAAGTGTTTATCTCACTGAGTTGAAGCTTTTTAGCAACAGAATGTCAATAACTAAAGATTCATTTCTAGCAGCTTGCTGGTGCTGAAATATGTTGAAAAGGGCTTGATTCTGCATAATATAAGTCAAAATCATTGTGATCCTGCAACATTTTGAAAAGATATAGCCATACGGTCAAAAAGTGTTTATCTCACTGAGTTGAAGCGTTTTTGATAAAGAGTGTCAATAACTAAAGATTCCATTCTAGCAGCTTGCTGGTGCTGAAATATGTTGAAAAGGGCTTGATTCTGCATAATATAAGTCAAAATCATTGTGATCCTGCAACATTTTAAAAAGATATAGCCATACGGTCAAAAAGTGTTTATGTCACTGAGTTGAAGCGTTTTTGATAAAGAGTGTCAATAACTAAAGATTCCATTCTAGCAGCTTGCTGGTGCTGAAATATGTTGAAAAGGGCTTTATACTGCATAATATAAGTCAAAATCATTGTGTTCCTGCAACATTTTGAAAAGATATAGCAATATGGTCAAAATATGTTTTTCTCACTGAGTTGAAGCTTTTTTGCAATAGAGTGTCAATAACTAAAGATTCCTTTCTAGCAGCTTGCTGGTGCTGAAATATGTTGAAAAGGGCTTGATTCTGCATAATATAAGTCAAAATCATTGTGATCCTGCAACATTTTAAAAAGATATAGCCATATGGTCAAAAAGTGTTTATCTCACTGAGTTGAAGCTTTTTAGCAACAGAATGTCAATAACTAAAGATTCCTTTCTAGCAGCTTGCTGGTGCTGAAATATGTTTAAAAGGGCTTGATTCTGCATAATATAAGTCAAAATCATTGTGATCCTGCAACATTTTGAAAAGATATAGTCATACGGTCAAAAAGTGTTTATCTCACTGAGTTGAAGCGTTTGTGATAAAGAGTGTCAATAACTAAGGATTCTTTTCTAGCAGCTTGCTGGTGCTGAAATATGTTGAAAAGGGCTTAATTCTGCATAATATAAGTCAAATTCATTGTGATCCTGTAACAATTTGAAAAGATATAGCCATATGGTCAAAAAGTGTTTATCTCACTGATTTGAAGCTTTTTTGTAACAGAGTGTCAATGACTAAAGATTCCTTTCTAGCAGCTTGCTGGTGCTGAAATATGTTGAAAAGGGCTTCATTCTGCATAATATAAGTCCAAATCATTGTGATCCTGCAACATTTTGAAAAGATATAGCCATACGGTCAAAAAGTGTTTATCTCACTGAGTTGAAGCTTTTTTGATAAAGAGTGTCAATAACTAAAGATTCCTTTCTAGCAGCTTGCTGGTGCTGAAATATGTTGAAAAGGGCTTGATTCTGCATAATATAAGTCAAATTCATTGTGATCCTGCAACATTTTGAAAAGATATAGCCATACGGTCAAAAAGTGTTTATCTCACTGAGTTGAAACTTTTTTGCAACAGAGTGTCAATAACTAAAGATTCCTTTCTAGCAGCTTGCTGGTGCTGAAATATTGTTGAAAAGGGCTTGATTCTGCATAATATAAGTCAAAATCATTGTGATCCTGCAACATTTTGAAATGATATAGCCATACGGTCAAAAAGTGTTTATCTCACTGAGTTGAAGCGTTTTTGCAACAGAGTGTCAATAACTAAAGATTCCTTTCTAGCAGCTTGCTGGTGCTGAAATATGTTGAAAAGGGCTTGATTCTGCATAATATAAGTCAAAATCATTGTGATCCTGCAACATTTTGAAAAGATATTGCCATACGGTCAAAAAGTGTTTATCTCACTGAGTTGAAGCGTTTTTGATAAAGAGTGTCAATAACTAAAGATTCCTTTCTAGCAGCTTGCTGGTGCTGAAATATGTTGAAAAGGGCTTGATTCTGCATAATATAAGTCAAAATCATTGTGATCCTGCAACATTTTGAAAAGATATAGCCATATGGTCAAAAAGTGTTTATCTCACTGAGTTGAAGCTTTTTTGCAACAGAGTGTCAATAACTAAAGATTCCTTTCTAGCAGCTTGCTGGTGCTGAAATATATTGAAAAGGGCTTGATTCTACATAATATAAGTCAAAATCATTGTGATCCTGCAACATTTTAAAAAGATATAGCCACATGGTCAAAAAGTGTTTATCTCACTGAGTTGAAGCTTTTTAGCAACAGAATGTCAATAACTAAAGATTCCTTTCTAGCAGCTTGCTGGTGCTGAAATATGTTGAAAAGGGCTTGATTCTGCATAATATAAGTCAAATTCATTGTGATCCTGCAACAATTTGAAAAGATATAGCCATATGGTCAAAAAGTGTTTATCTCACTGAGTTGAAGCGTTTTTGATAAAGAGTGTCAATAACTAAAGATTCCATTCTAGCAGCTTGCTGGTGCTGAAATATGTTGAAAAGGGCTTGATTCTGCATAATATAAGTCAAAATCATTGTGATCCTGCAACATTTTGAAAAGATATAGCCATACGGTCAAAAAGTGTTTATGTCACTGAGTTGAAGCGTTTTTGATAAAGAGTGTCAATAACTAAAGATTCCATTCTAGCAGCTTGCTGGTGCTGAAATATGTTGAAAAGGGCTTTATACTGCATAATATAAGTCAAAATCATTGTGTTCCTGCAACATTTTGAAAATATATAGCAAAATGGTCAAAAACTGTTTTTCTCACTGAGTTGAAGCTTTTTTGCAACAGAGTGTCAATAACTAAAGATTCCTTTCTAGCAGCTTGCTGGTGCTGAAATATGTTGAAAAGGGCTTGATTCTGCATAATATAAGTCAAAATCATTGTGATCCTGCAACATTTTGAAATGATATAGCCATACGGTCAAAAAGTGTTTATCTCACTGAGTTGAAGCGTTTTTGCAACAGAGTGTCAATAACTAAAGATTCCTTTCTAGCAGCTTGCTGGTGCTGAAATATGTTGAAAAGGGCTTGATTCTGCATAATATAAGTCAAAATCATTGTGATCCTGCAACATTTTGAAAAGATATTGCCATACGGTCAAAAAGTGTTTATCTCACTGAGTTGAAGCGTTTTTGATAAAGAGTGTCAATAACTAAAGATTCCTTTCTAGCAGCTTGCTGGTGCTGAAATATGTTGAAAAGGGCTTGATTCTGCATAATATAAGTCAAAATCATTGTGATCCTGCAACATTTTGAAAAGATATAGCCATATGGTCAAAAAGTGTTTTTCTCACTGAGTTGAAGCTTTTTTGCAACAGAGTGTCAATAACTAAAGATTCCTTTCTAGCAGCTTGCTGGTGCTGAAATATATTGAAAAGGGCTTGATTCTACATAATATAAGTCAAAATCATTGTGATCCTGCAACATTTTAAAAAGATATAGCCATATGGTCAAAAAGTGTTTATCTCACTGAGTTGAAGCTTTTTAGCAACAGAATGTCAATAACTAAAGATTCCTTTCTAGCAGCTTGCTGGTGCTGAAATATGTTGAAAAGGGCTTGATTCTGCATAATATAAGTCAAATTCATTGTGATCCTGCAACAATTTGAAAAGATATAGCCATATGGTCAAAAAGTGTTTATCTCACTGAGTTGAAGCGTTTTTGATAAAGAGTGTCAATAACTAAAGATTCCATTCTAGCAGCTTGCTGGTGCTGAAATATGTTGAAAAGGGCTTGATTCTGCATAATATAAGTCAAAATCATTGTGATCCTGCAACATTTTGAAAAGATATAGCCATACGGTCAAAAAGTGTTTATGTCACTGAGTTGAAGCGTTTTTGATAAAGAGTGTCAATAACTAAAGATTCCATTCTAGCAGCTTGCTGGTGCTGAAATATGTTGAAAAGGGCTTTATACTGCATAATATAAGTCAAAATCATTGTGTTCCTGCAACATTTTGAAAATATATAGCAAAATGGTCAAAAACTGTTTTTCTCACTGAGTTGAAGCTTTTTTGCAACAGAGTGTCAATAACTAAAGATTCCTTTCTAGCAGCTTGCTGGTGCTGAAATATGTTGAAAAGGGCTTGATTCTGCATAATATAAGTCAAAATCATTGTGATCCTGCAACATTTTGAAATGATATAGCCATACGGTCAAAAAGTGTTTATCTCACTGAGTTGAAGCGTTTTTGCAACAGAGTGTCAATAACTAAAGATTCCTTTCTAGCAGCTTGCTGGTGCTGAAATATGTTGAAAAGGGCTTGATTCTGCATAATATAAGTCAAAATCATTGTGATCCTGCAACATTTTGAAAAGATATTGCCATACGGTCAAAAAGTGTTTATCTCACTGAGTTGAAGCGTTTTTGATAAAGAGTGTCAATAACTAAAGATTCCTTTCTAGCAGCTTGCTGGTGCTGAAATATGTTGAAAAGGGCTTGATTCTGCATAATATAAGTCAAAATCATTGTGATCCTGCAACATTTTGAAAAGATATAGCCATATGGTCAAAAAGTGTTTTTCTCACTGAGTTGAAGCTTTTTTGCAACAGAGTGTCAATAACTAAAGATTCCTTTCTAGCAGCTTGCTGGTGCTGAAATATATTGAAAAGGGCTTGATTCTACATAATATAAGTTAAAATCATTGTGATCCTGCAACATTTTAAAAAGATATAGCCATATGGTCAAAAAGTGTTTATCTCACTGAGTTGAAGCTTTTTAGCAACAGAATGTCAATAACTAAAGATTCCTTTCTAGCAGCTTGCTGGTGCTGAAATATGTTGAAAAGGGCTTGATTCTGCATAATATAAGTCAAATTCATTGTGATCCTGCAACAATTTGAAAAGATATAGCCATATGGTCAAAAAGTGTTTATCTCACTGAGTTGAAGCGTTTTTGATAAAGAGTGTCAATAACTAAAGATTCCATTCTAGCAGCTTGCTGGTGCTGAAATATGTTGAAAAGGGCTTGATTCTGCATAATATAAGTCAAAATCATTGTGATCCTGCAACATTTTGAAAAGATATAGCCATACGGTCAAAAAGTGTTTATGTCACTGAGTTGAAGCGTTTTTGATAAAGAGTGTCAATAACTAAAGATTCCATTCTAGCAGCTTGCTGGTGCTGAAATATGTTGAAAAGGGCTTTATACTGCATAATATAAGTCAAAATCATTGTGTTCCTGCAACATTTTGAAAATATATAGCAAAATGGTCAAAAACTGTTTTTCTCACTGAGTTGAAGCTTTTTTGCAACAGAGTGTCAATAACTAAAGATTCCTTTCTAGCAGCTTGCTGGTGCTGAAATATGTTGAAAAGGGCTTGATTCTGCATAATATAAGTCAAAATCATTGTGATCCTGCAACATTTTGAAATGATATAGCCATACGGTCAAAAAGTGTTTATCTCACTGAGTTGAAGCGTTTTTGCAACAGAGTGTCAATAACTAAAGATTCCTTTCTAGCAGCTTGCTGGTGCTGAAATATGTTGAAAAGGGCTTGATTCTGCATAATATAAGTCAAAATCATTGTGATCCTGCAACATTTTGAAAAGATATTGCCATACGGTCAAAAAGTGTTTATCTCACTGAGTTGAAGCGTTTTTGATAAAGAGTGTCAATAACTAAAGATTCCTTTCTAGCAGCTTGCTGGTGCTGAAATATGTTGAAAAGGGCTTGATTCTGCATAATATAAGTCAAAATCATTGTGATCCTGCAACATTTTGAAAAGATATAGCCATATGGTCAAAAAGTGTTTTTCTCACTGAGTTGAAGCTTTTTTGCAACAGAGTGTCAATAACTAAAGATTCCTTTCTAGCAGCTTGCTGGTGCTGAAATATATTGAAAAGGGCTTGATTCTACATAATATAAGTTAAAATCATTGTGATCCTGCAACATTTTAAAAAGATATAGCCATATGGTCAAAAAGTGTTTATCTCACTGAGTTGAAGCTTTTTAGCAACAGAATGTCAATAACTAAAGATTCCTTTCTAGCAGCTTGCTGGTGCTGAAATATGTTGAAAAGGGCTTGATTCTGCATAATATAAGTCAAATTCATTGTGATCCTGCAACAATTTGAAAAGATATAGCCATATGGTCAAAAAGTGTTTATCTCACTGAGTTGAAGCGTTTTTGATAAAGAGTGTCAATAACTAAAGATTCCATTCTAGCAGCTTGCTGGTGCTGAAATATGTTGAAAAGGGCTTGATTCTGCATAATATAAGTCAAAATCATTGTGATCCTGCAACATTTTGAAAAGATATAGCCATACGGTCAAAAAGTGTTTATGTCACTGAGTTGAAGCGTTTTTGATAAAGAGTGTCAATAACTAAAGATTCCATTCTAGCAGCTTGCTGGTGCTGAAATATGTTGAAAAGGGCTTTATACTGCATAATATAAGTCAAAATCATTGTGTTCCTGCAACATTTTGAAAATATATAGCAAAATGGTCAAAAACTGTTTTTCTCACTGAGTTGAAGCTTTTTTGCAACAGAGTGTCAATAACTAAAGATTCCTTTCTAGCAGCTTGCTGGTGCTGAAATATGTTGAAAAGGGCTTGATTCTGCATAATATAAGTCAAAATCATTGTGATCCTGCAACATTTTAAAAAGATATAGCCATATGGTCAAAAAGTGTTTATCTCACTGAGTTGAAGCTTTTTAGCAACAGAATGTCAATAACTAAAGATTCCTTTCTAGCAGCTTGCTGGTGCTGAAATATGTTGAAAAGGGCTTGATTCTGCATAATATAAGTCAAATTCATTGTGATCCTGCAACAATTTGAAAAGATATAGCCATATGGTCAAAAAGTGTTTATCTCACTGAGTTGAAGCGTTTTTGATAAAGAGTGTCAATAACTAAAGATTCCATTCTAGCAGCTTGCTGGTGCTGAAATATGTTGAAAAGGGCTTGATTCTGCATAATATAAGTCAAAATCATTGTGATCCTGCAACATTTTGAAAAGATATAGCCATACGGTCAAAAAGTGTTTATGTCACTGAGTTGAAGCGTTTTTGATAAAGAGTGTCAATAACTAAAGATTCCATTCTAGCAGCTTGCTGGTGCTGAAATATGTTGAAAAGGGCTTTATACTGCATAATATAAGTCAAAATCATTGTGTTCCTGCAACATTTTGAAAATATATAGCAAAATGGTCAAAAACTGTTTTTCTCACTGAGTTGAAGCTTTTTTGCAACAGAGTGTCAATAACTAAAGATTCCTTTCTAGCAGCTTGCTGGTGCTGAAATATGTTGAAAAGGGCTTGATTCTGCATAATATAAGTCAAAATCATTGTGATCCTGCAACATTTTGAAAAGATATTGCCATACGGTCAAAAAGTGTTTATCTCACTGAGTTGAAGCGTTTTTGATAAAGAGTGTCAATAACTAAAGATTCCTTTCTAGCAGCTTGCTGGTGCTGAAATATGTTGAAAAGGGCTTGATTCTGCATAATATAAGTCAAAATCATTGTGATCCTGCAACATTTTGAAAAGATATAGCCATATGGTCAAAAAGTGTTTATCTCACTGAGTTGAAGCGTTTTTGATAAAGAGTGTCAATAACTAAAGATTCCTTTCTAGCAGCTTGCTGGTGCTGAAATATATTGAAAAGGGCTTGATTCTACATAATATAAGTCAAAATCATTGTGATCCTGCAACATTTTAAAAAGATATAGCCATATGGTAAAAAAGTGTTTATCTCACTGAGTTGAAGCTTTTTAGCAACAGAATGTCAATAACTAAAGATTCCTTTCTAGCAGCTTGCTGGTGCTGAAATATGTTGAAAAGGGCTTGATTCTGCATAATATAAGTCAAATTCATTGTGATCCTGCAACAATTTGAAAAGATATAGCCATATGGTCAAAAAGTGTTTATCTCACTGAGTTGAAGCTTTTTAGCAACAGAATGTCAATAACTAAAGATTCCTTTCTAGCAGCTTGCTGGTGCTGAAATATGTTGAAAAGGGCTTGATTCTGCATAATATAAGTCAAATTCATTGTGATCCTGCAACATTTTGAAAAGATATAGCCATACGGTCAAAAAGTGTTTATCTCACTGAGTTGAAGCGTTTTTGATAAAGAGTGTCAATAACTAAAGATTCCATTCTAGCAGCTTGCTGGTGCTGAAATATGTTGAAAAGGGCTTGATTCTGCATAATATAAGTCAAAATCATTGTGATCCTGCAACATTTTAAAAAGATATAGCCATACGGTCAAAAAGTGTTTATGTCACTGAGTTGAAGCGTTTTTGATAAAGAGTGTCAATAACTAAAGATTCCATTCTAGCAGCTTGCTGGTGCTGAAATATGTTGAAAAGGGCTTGATTCTGCAAAATATAAGTCAAAATCATTGTGATCCTGCAACATTTTAAAAAGATATAGCCATATGGTCAAAAAGTGTTTATCTCACTGAGTTGAAGCTTTTTAGCAACAGAATGTCAATAACTAAAGATTCATTTCTAGCAGCTTGCTGGTGCTGAAATATGTTGAAAAGGGCTTGATTCTGCATAATATAAGTCAAATTCATTGTGATCCTGCAACATTTTGAAAAGATATAGCCATACGGTCAAAAAGTGTTTATCTCACTGAGTTGAAGCGTTTTTGATAAAGAGTGTCAATAACTAAAGATTCCATTCTAGCAGCTTGCTGGTGCTGAAATATGTTGAAAAGGGCTTGATTCTGCATAATATAAGTCAAAATCATTGTGATCCTGCAACATTTTAAAAAGATATAGCCATACGGTCAAAAAGTGTTTATGTCACTGAGTTGAAGCGTTTTTGATAAAGAGTGTCAATAACTAAAGATTCCATTCTAGCAGCTTGCTGGTGCTGAAATATGTTGAAAAGGGCTTTATACTGCATAATATAAGTCAAAATCATTGTGTTCCTGCAACATTTTGAAAAGATATAGCAATATGGTCAAAATATGTTTTTCTCACTGAGTTGAAGCTTTTTTGCAATAGAGTGTCAATAACTAAAGATTCCTTTCTAGCAGCTTGCTGGTGCTGAAATATGTTGAAAAGGGCTTGATTCTGCATAATATAAGTCAAAATCATTGTGATCCTGCAACATTTTAAAAAGATATAGCCATATGGTCAAAAAGTGTTTATCTCACTGAGTTGAAGCTTTTTAGCAACAGAATGTCAATAACTAAAGATTCCTTTCTAGCAGCTTGCTGGTGCTGAAATATGTTTAAAAGGGCTTGATTCTGCATAATATAAGTCAAAATCATTGTGATCCTGCAACATTTTGAAAAGATATAGTCATACGGTCAAAAAGTGTTTATCTCACTGAGTTGAAGCGTTTTTGATAAAGAGTGTCAATAACTAAGGATTCTTTTCTAGCAGCTTGCTGGTGCTGAAATATGTTGAAAAGGGCTTAATTCTGCATAATATAAGTCAAATTCATTGTGATCCTGTAACAATTTGAAAAGATATAGCCATATGGTCAAAAAGTGTTTATCTCACTGATTTGAAGCTTTTTTGTAACAGAGTGTCAATGACTAAAGATTCCTTTCTAGCAGCTTGCTGGTGCTGAAATATGTTGAAAAGGGCTTGATTCTGCATAATATAAGTCAAATTCATTGTGATCCTGCAACATTTTGAAAAGATATAGCCATACGGTCAAAAAGTGTTTATCTCACTGAGTTGAAACTTTTTTGCAACAGAGTGTCAATAACTAAAGATTCCTTTCTAGCAGCTTGCTGGTGCTGAAATATGTTGAAAAGGGCTTGATTCTGCATAATATAAGTCAAAATCATTGTGATCCTGCAACATTTTGAAATGATATAGCCATACGGTCAAAAAGTGTTTATCTCACTGAGTTGAAGCGTTTTTGCAACAGAGTGTCAATAACTAAAGATTCCTTTCTAGCAGCTTGCTGGTGCTGAAATATGTTGAAAAGGGCTTGATTCTGCATAATATAAGTCAAAATCATTGTGATCCTGCAACATTTTGAAAAGATATTGCCATACGGTCAAAAAGTGTTTATCTCACTGAGTTGAAGCGTTTTTGATAAAGAGTGTCAATAACTAAAGATTATTTTCTAGCAGCTTGCTGGTGCTGAAATATGTTGAAAAGGGCTTGATTCTGCATAATATAAGTCAAAATCATTGTGATCCTGCAACATTTTGAAAAGATATAGCCATATGGTCAAAAAGTGTTTTTCTCACTGAGTTGAAGCTTTTTTGCAACAGAATGTCAATAACTAAAGATTCCTTTCTAGCAGCTTGCTGGTGCTGAAATATATTGAAAAGGGCTTGATTCTACATAATATAAGTCAAAATCATTGTGATCCTGCAACATTTTAAAAAGATATAGCCACATGGTCAAAAAGTGTTTATCTCACTGAGTTGAAGCTTTTTAGCAACAGAATGTCAATAACTAAAGATTCCTTTCTAGCAGCTTGCTGGTGCTGAAATATGTTGAAAAGGGCTTGATTCTGCATAATATAAGTCAAATTCATTGTGATCCTGCAACAATTTGAAAAGATATAGCCATATGGTCAAAAAGTGTTTATCTCAATGAGTTGAAGCGTTTTTGATAAAGAGTGTCAATAACTAAAGATTCCATTCTAGCAGCTTGCTGGTGCTGAAATATGTTGAAAAGGGCTTGATTCTGCATAATATAAGTCAAAATCATTGTGATCCTGCAACATTTTGAAAAGATATAGCCATACGGTCAAAAAGTGTTTATGTCACTGAGTTGAAGCGTTTTTGATAAAGAGTGTCAATAACTAAAGATTCCATTCTAGCAGCTTGCTGGTGCTGAAATATGTTGAAAAGGGCTTTATACTGCATAATATAAGTCAAAATCATTGTGTTCCTGCAACATTTTGAAAATATATAGCAAAATGGTCAAAAACTGTTTTTCTCACTGAGTTGAAGCTTTTTTGCAACAGAGTGTCAATAACTAAAGATTCCTTTCTAGCAGCTTGCTGGTGCTGAAATATGTTGAAAAGGGCTTGATTCTGCATAATATAAGTCAAAATCATTGTGATCCTGCAACATTTTGAAATGATATAGCCATACGGTCAAAAAGTGTTTATCTCACTGAGTTGAAGCGTTTTTGCAACAGAGTGTCAATAACTAAAGATTCCTTTCTAGCAGCTTGCTGGTGCTGAAATATGTTGAAAAGGGCTTGATTCTGCATAATATAAGTCAAAATCATTGTGATCCTGCAACATTTTGAAAAGATATAGCCATATGGTCAAAAAGTGTTTTTCTCACTGAGTTGAAGCTTTTTTGCAACAGAGTGTCAATAACTAAAGATTCCTTTCTAGCAGCTTGCTGGTGCTGAAATATATTGAAAAGGGCTTGATTCTACATAATATAAGTCAAAATCATTGTGATCCTGCAACATTTTAAAAAGATATAGCCATATGGTCAAAAAGTGTTTATCTCACTGAGTTGAAGCTTTTTAGCAACAGAATGTCAATAACTAAAGATTCCTTTCTAGCAGCTTGCTGGTGCTGAAATATGTTGAAAAGGGCTTGATTCTGCATAATATAAGTCAAATTCATTGTGATCCTGCAACAATTTGAAAAGATATAGCCATATGGTCAAAAAGTGTTTATCTCACTGAGTTGAAGCGTTTTTGATAAAGAGTGTCAATAACTAAAGATTCCATTCTAGCAGCTTGCTGGTGCTGAAATATGTTGAAAAGGGCTTGATTCTGCATAATATAAGTCAAAATCATTGTGATCCTGCAACATTTTGAAAAGATATAGCCATACGGTCAAAAAGTGTTTATGTCACTGAGTTGAAGCGTTTTTGATAAAGAGTGTCAATAACTAAAGATTCCATTCTAGCAGCTTGCTGGTGCTGAAATATGTTGAAAAGGGCTTTATACTGCATAATATAAGTCAAAATCATTGTGTTCCTGCAACATTTTGAAAATATATAGCAAAATGGTCAAAAACTGTTTTTCTCACTGAGTTGAAGCTTTTTTGCAACAGAGTGTCAATAACTAAAGATTCCTTTCTAGCAGCTTGCTGGTGCTGAAATATGTTGAAAAGGGCTTGATTCTGCATAATATAAGTCAAAATAATTGTGATCCTGCAACATTTTAAAAAGATATAGCCATACGGTCAAAAAGTGTTTATCTCACTGAGTTGAAGCGTTTTTGATAAAGAGTGTCAATAACTAAAGATTCCTTTCTAGCAGCTTGCTGGTGCTGAAATATGTTGAAAAGGGCTTGATTCTGCATAATATAAGTCAAATTCATTGTGATCATGCAACATTTTGAAAAGATATAGCCACACGGTCAAAAAGTGTTTATCTCACTGAGTTGAAGCTTTTTTGCAACAGAGTGTCAATAACTAAAGATTCCTTTCTAGCAGCTTGCTGGTGCTGAAATATGTTGAAAAGGGCTTGATTCTGCATAATATAAGTCAAAATCATTGTGATCCTGCAACATTTTGAAAAGATATTGCCATACGGTCAAAAAGTGTTTATCTCACTGAGTTGAAGCGTTTTTGATAAAGAGTGTCAATAACTAAAGATTCCTTTCTAGCAGCTTGCTGGTGCTGAAATATGTTGAAAAGGGCTTGATTCTGCATAATATAAGTCAAAATCATTGTGATCCTGCAACATTTTGAAAAGATATAGCCATATGGTCAAAAAGTGTTTTTCTCACTGAGTTGAAGCTTTTTTGCAACAGAGTGTCAATAACTAAAGATTCCTTTCTAGCAGCTTGCTGGTGCTGAAATATATTGAAAAGGGCTTGATTCTACATAATATAAGTCAAAATCATTGTGATCCTGCAACATTTTAAAAAGATATAGCCATATGGTCAAAAAGTGTTTATCTCACTGAGTTGAAGCTTTTTAGCAACAGAATGTCAATAACTAAAGATTCCTTTCTAGCAGCTTGCTGGTGCTGAAATATGTTGAAAAGGGCTTGATTCTGCATAATATAAGTCAAATTCATTGTGATCCTGCAACAATTTGAAAAGATATAGCCATATGGTCAAAAAGTGTTTATCTCACTGAGTTGAAGCGTTTTTGATAAAGAGTGTCAATAACTAAAGATTCCATTCTAGCAGCTTGCTGGTGCTGAAATATGTTGAAAAGGGCTTGATTCTGCATAATATAAGTCAAAATCATTGTGATCCTGCAACATTTTGAAAAGATATAGCCATACGGTCAAAAAGTGTTTATGTCACTGAGTTGAAGCGTTTTTGATAAAGAGTGTCAATAACTAAAGATTCCATTCTAGCAGCTTGCTGGTGCTGAAATATGTTGAAAAGGGCTTTATACTGCATAATATAAGTCAAAATCATTGTGTTCCTGCAACATTTTGAAAATATATAGCAAAATGGTCAAAAACTGTTTTTCTCACTGAGTTGAAGCTTTTTTGCAACAGAGTGTCAATAACTAAAGATTCCTTTCTAGCAGCTTGCTGGTGCTGAAATATGTTGAAAAGGGCTTGATTCTGCATAATATAAGTCAAAATCATTGTGATCCTGCAACATTTTGAAATGATATAGCCATACGGTCAAAAAGTGTTTATCTCACTGAGTTGAAGCGTTTTTGCAACAGAGTGTCAATAACTAAAGATTCCTTTCTAGCAGCTTGCTGGTGCTGAAATATGTTGAAAAGGGCTTGATTCTGCATAATATAAGTCAAAATCATTGTGATCCTGCAACATTTTGAAAAGATATTGCCATACGGTCAAAAAGTGTTTATCTCACTGAGTTGAAGCGTTTTTGATAAAGAGTGTCAATAACTAAAGATTCCTTTCTAGCAGCTTGCTGGTGCTGAAATATGTTGAAAAGGGCTTGATTCTGCATAATATAAGTCAAAATCATTGTGATCCTGCAACATTTTGAAAAGATATAGCCATATGGTCAAAAAGTGTTTTTCTCACTGAGTTGAAGCTTTTTTGCAACAGAGTGTCAATAACTAAAGATTCCTTTCTAGCAGCTTGCTGGTGCTGAAATATATTGAAAAGGGCTTGATTCTACATAATATAAGTTAAAATCATTGTGATCCTGCAACATTTTAAAAAGATATAGCTATATGGTCAAAAAGTGTTTATCTCACTGAGTTGAAGCTTTTTAGCAACAGAATGTCAATAACTAAAGATTCCTTTCTAGCAGCTTGCTGGTGCTGAAATATGTTGAAAAGGGCTTGATTCTGCATAATATAAGTCAAATTCATTGTGATCCTGCAACAATTTGAAAAGATATAGCCATATGGTCAAAAAGTGTTTATCTCACTGAGTTGAAGCGTTTTTGATAAAGAGTGTCAATAACTAAAGATTCCATTCTAGCAGCTTGCTGGTGCTGAAATATGTTGAAAAGGGCTTGATTCTGCATAATATAAGTCAAAATCATTGTGATCCTGCAACATTTTGAAAAGATATAGCCATACGGTCAAAAAGTGTTTATGTCACTGAGTTGAAGCGTTTTTGATAAAGAGTGTCAATAACTAAAGATTCCATTCTAGCAGCTTGCTGGTGCTGAAATATGTTGAAAAGGGCTTTATACTGCATAATATAAGTCAAAATCATTGTGTTCCTGCAACATTTTGAAAATATATAGCAAAATGGTCAAAAACTGTTTTTCTCACTGAGTTGAAGCTTTTTTGCAACAGAGTGTCAATAACTAAAGATTCCTTTCTAGCAGCTTGCTGGTGCTGAAATATGTTGAAAAGGGCTTGATTCTGCATAATATAAGTCAAAATCATTGTGATCCTGCAACATTTTGAAATGATATAGCCATACGGTCAAAAAGTGTTTATCTCACTGAGTTGAAGCGTTTTTGCAACAGAGTGTCAATAACTAAAGATTCCTTTCTAGCAGCTTGCTGGTGCTGAAATATGTTGAAAAGGGCTTGATTCTGCATAATATAAGTCAAAATCATTGTGATCCTGCAACATTTTGAAAAGATATTGCCATACGGTCAAAAAGTGTTTATCTCACTGAGTTGAAGCGTTTTTGATAAAGAGTGTCAATAACTAAAGATTCCTTTCTAGCAGCTTGCTGGTGCTGAAATATGTTGAAAAGGGCTTGATTCTGCATAATATAAGTCAAAATCATTGTGATCCTGCAACATTTTGAAAAGATATAGCCATATGGTCAAAAAGTGTTTTTCTCACTGAGTTGAAGCTTTTTTGCAACAGAGTGTCAATAACTAAAGATTCCTTTCTAGCAGCTTGCTGGTGCTGAAATATATTGAAAAGGGCTTGATTCTACATAATATAAGTTAAAATCATTGTGATCCTGCAACATTTTAAAAAGATATAGCCATATGGTCAAAAAGTGTTTATCTCACTGAGTTGAAGCTTTTTAGCAACAGAATGTCAATAACTAAAGATTCCTTTCTAGCAGCTTGCTGGTGCTGAAATATGTTGAAAAGGGCTTGATTCTGCATAATATAAGTCAAATTCATTGTGATCCTGCAACAATTTGAAAAGATATAGCCATATGGTCAAAAAGTGTTTATCTCACTGAGTTGAAGCGTTTTTGATAAAGAGTGTCAATAACTAAAGATTCCATTCTAGCAGCTTGCTGGTGCTGAAATATGTTGAAAAGGGCTTGATTCTGCATAATATAAGTCAAAATCATTGTGATCCTGCAACATTTTGAAAAGATATAGCCATACGGTCAAAAAGTGTTTATGTCACTGAGTTGAAGCGTTTTTGATAAAGAGTGTCAATAACTAAAGATTCCATTCTAGCAGCTTGCTGGTGCTGAAATATGTTGAAAAGGGCTTTATACTGCATAATATAAGTCAAAATCATTGTGTTCCTGCAACATTTTGAAAATATATAGCAAAATGGTCAAAAACTGTTTTTCTCACTGAGTTGAAGCTTTTTTGCAACAGAGTGTCAATAACTAAAGATTCCTTTCTAGCAGCTTGCTGGTGCTGAAATATGTTGAAAAGGGCTTGATTCTGCATAATATAAGTCAAAATCATTGTGATCCTGCAACATTTTAAAAAGATATAGCCATATGGTCAAAAAGTGTTTATCTCACTGAGTTGAAGCTTTTTAGCAACAGAATGTCAATAACTAAAGATTCCTTTCTAGCAGCTTGCTGGTGCTGAAATATGTTGAAAAGGGCTTGATTCTGCATAATATAAGTCAAATTCATTGTGATCCTGCAACAATTTGAAAAGATATAGCCATATGGTCAAAAAGTGTTTATCTCACTGAGTTGAAGCGTTTTTGATAAAGAGTGTCAATAACTAAAGATTCCATTCTAGCAGCTTGCTGGTGCTGAAATATGTTGAAAAGGGCTTGATTCTGCATAATATAAGTCAAAATCATTGTGATCCTGCAACATTTTGAAAAGATATAGCCATACGGTCAAAAAGTGTTTATGTCACTGAGTTGAAGCGTTTTTGATAAAGAGTGTCAATAACTAAAGATTCCATTCTAGCAGCTTGCTGGTGCTGAAATATGTTGAAAAGGGCTTTATACTGCATAATATAAGTCAAAATCATTGTGTTCCTGCAACATTTTGAAAATATATAGCAAAATGGTCAAAAACTGTTTTTCTCACTGAGTTGAAGCTTTTTTGCAACAGAGTGTCAATAACTAAAGATTCCTTTCTAGCAGCTTGCTGGTGCTGAAATATGTTGAAAAGGGCTTGATTCTGCATAATATAAGTCAAAATCATTGTGATCCTGCAACATTTTGAAAAGATATTGCCATACGGTCAAAAAGTGTTTATCTCACTGAGTTGAAGCGTTTTTGATAAAGAGTGTCAATAACTAAAGATTCCTTTCTAGCAGCTTGCTGGTGCTGAAATATGTTGAAAAGGGCTTGATTCTGCATAATATAAGTCAAAATCATTGTGATCCTGCAACATTTTGAAAAGATATAGCCATATGGTCAAAAAGTGTTTATCTCACTGAGTTGAAGCGTTTTTGATAAAGAGTGTCAATAACTAAAGATTCCTTTCTAGCAGCTTGCTGGTGCTGAAATATATTGAAAAGGGCTTGATTCTACATAATATAAGTCAAAATCATTGTGATCCTGCAACATTTTAAAAAGATATAGCCATATGGTAAAAAAGTGTTTATCTCACTGAGTTGAAGCTTTTTAGCAACAGAATGTCAATAACTAAAGATTCCTTTCTAGCAGCTTGCTGGTGCTGAAATATGTTGAAAAGGGCTTGATTCTGCATAATATAAGTCAAATTCATTGTGATCCTGCAACAATTTGAAAAGATATAGCCATATGGTCAAAAAGTGTTTATCTCACTGAGTTGAAGCTTTTTAGCAACAGAATGTCAATAACTAAAGATTCCTTTCTAGCAGCTTGCTGGTGCTGAAATATGTTGAAAAGGGCTTGATTCTGCATAATATAAGTCAAATTCATTGTGATCCTGCAACATTTTGAAAAGATATAGCCATACGGTCAAAAAGTGTTTATCTCACTGAGTTGAAGCGTTTTTGATAAAGAGTGTCAATAACTAAAGATTCCATTCTAGCAGCTTGCTGGTGCTGAAATATGTTGAAAAGGGCTTGATTCTGCATAATATAAGTCAAAATCATTGTGATCCTGCAACATTTTAAAAAGATATAGCCATACGGTCAAAAAGTGTTTATGTCACTGAGTTGAAGCGTTTTTGATAAAGAGTGTCAATAACTAAAGATTCCATTCTAGCAGCTTGCTGGTGCTGAAATATGTTGAAAAGGGCTTGATTCTGCAAAATATAAGTCAAAATCATTGTGATCCTGCAACATTTTAAAAAGATATAGCCATATGGTCAAAAAGTGTTTATCTCACTGAGTTGAAGCTTTTTAGCAACAGAATGTCAATAACTAAAGATTCATTTCTAGCAGCTTGCTGGTGCTGAAATATGTTGAAAAGGGCTTGATTCTGCATAATATAAGTCAAATTCATTGTGATCCTGCAACATTTTGAAAAGATATAGCCATACGGTCAAAAAGTGTTTATCTCACTGAGTTGAAGCGTTTTTGATAAAGAGTGTCAATAACTAAAGATTCCATTCTAGCAGCTTGCTGGTGCTGAAATATGTTGAAAAGGGCTTGATTCTGCATAATATAAGTCAAAATCATTGTGATCCTGCAACATTTTAAAAAGATATAGCCATACGGTCAAAAAGTGTTTATGTCACTGAGTTGAAGCGTTTTTGATAAAGAGTGTCAATAACTAAAGATTCCATTCTAGCAGCTTGCTGGTGCTGAAATATGTTGAAAAGGGCTTTATACTGCATAATATAAGTCAAAATCATTGTGTTCCTGCAACATTTTGAAAAGATATAGCAATATGGTCAAAATATGTTTTTCTCACTGAGTTGAAGCTTTTTTGCAATAGAGTGTCAATAACTAAAGATTCCTTTCTAGCAGCTTGCTGGTGCTGAAATATGTTGAAAAGGGCTTGATTCTGCATAATATAAGTCAAAATCATTGTGATCCTGCAACATTTTAAAAAGATATAGCCATATGGTCAAAAAGTGTTTATCTCACTGAGTTGAAGCTTTTTAGCAACAGAATGTCAATAACTAAAGATTCCTTTCTAGCAGCTTGCTGGTGCTGAAATATGTTTAAAAGGGCTTGATTCTGCATAATATAAGTCAAAATCATTGTGATCCTGCAACATTTTGAAAAGATATAGTCATACGGTCAAAAAGTGTTTATCTCACTGAGTTGAAGCGTTTTTGATAAAGAGTGTCAATAACTAAGGATTCTTTTCTAGCAGCTTGCTGGTGCTGAAATATGTTGAAAAGGGCTTAATTCTGCATAATATAAGTCAAATTCATTGTGATCCTGTAACAATTTGAAAAGATATAGCCATATGGTCAAAAAGTGTTTATCTCACTGATTTGAAGCTTTTTTGTAACAGAGTGTCAATGACTAAAGATTCCTTTCTAGCAGCTTGCTGGTGCTGAAATATGTTGAAAAGGGCTTCATTCTGCATAATATAAGTCCAAATCATTGTGATCCTGCAACATTTTGAAAAGATATAGCCATACGGTCAAAAAGTGTTTATCTCACTGAGTTGAAGCTTTTTTGATAAAGAGTGTCAATAACTAAAGATTCCTTTCTAGCAGCTTGCTGGTGCTGAAATATGTTGAAAAGGGCTTGATTCTGCATAATATAAGTCAAATTCATTGTGATCCTGCAACATTTTGAAAAGATATAGCCATACGGTCAAAAAGTGTTTATCTCACTGAGTTGAAACTTTTTTGCAACAGAGTGTCAATAACTAAAGATTCCTTTCTAGCAGCTTGCTGGTGCTGAAATATGTTGAAAAGGGCTTGATTCTGCATAATATAAGTCAAAATCATTGTGATCCTGCAACATTTTGAAATGATATAGCCATACGGTCAAAAAGTGTTTATCTCACTGAGTTGAAGCGTTTTTGCAACAGAGTGTCAATAACTAAAGATTCCTTTCTAGCAGCTTGCTGGTGCTGAAATATGTTGAAAAGGGCTTGATTCTGCATAATATAAGTCAAAATCATTGTGATCCTGCAACATTTTGAAAAGATATTGCCATACGGTCAAAAAGTGTTTATCTCACTGAGTTGAAGCGTTTTTGATAAAGAGTGTCAATAACTAAAGATTATTTTCTAGCAGCTTGCTGGTGCTGAAATATGTTGAAAAGGGCTTGATTCTGCATAATATAAGTCAAAATCATTGTGATCCTGCAACATTTTGAAAAGATATAGCCATATGGTCAAAAAGTGTTTTTCTCACTGAGTTGAAGCTTTTTTGCAACAGAATGTCAATAACTAAAGATTCCTTTCTAGCAGCTTGCTGGTGCTGAAATATATTGAAAAGGGCTTGATTCTACATAATATAAGTCAAAATCATTGTGATCCTGCAACATTTTAAAAAGATATAGCCACATGGTCAAAAAGTGTTTATCTCACTGAGTTGAAGCTTTTTAGCAACAGAATGTCAATAACTAAAGATTCCTTTCTAGCAGCTTGCTGGTGCTGAAATATGTTGAAAAGGGCTTGATTCTGCATAATATAAGTCAAATTCATTGTGATCCTGCAACAATTTGAAAAGATATAGCCATATGGTCAAAAAGTGTTTATCTCAATGAGTTGAAGCGTTTTTGATAAAGAGTGTCAATAACTAAAGATTCCATTCTAGCAGCTTGCTGGTGCTGAAATATGTTGAAAAGGGCTTGATTCTGCATAATATAAGTCAAAATCATTGTGATCCTGCAACATTTTGAAAAGATATAGCCATACGGTCAAAAAGTGTTTATGTCACTGAGTTGAAGCGTTTTTGATAAAGAGTGTCAATAACTAAAGATTCCATTCTAGCAGCTTGCTGGTGCTGAAATATGTTGAAAAGGGCTTTATACTGCATAATATAAGTCAAAATCATTGTGTTCCTGCAACATTTTGAAAATATATAGCAAAATGGTCAAAAACTGTTTTTCTCACTGAGTTGAAGCTTTTTTGCAACAGAGTGTCAATAACTAAAGATTCCTTTCTAGCAGCTTGCTGGTGCTGAAATATGTTGAAAAGGGCTTGATTCTGCATAATATAAGTCAAAATCATTGTGATCCTGCAACATTTTGAAATGATATAGCCATACGGTCAAAAAGTGTTTATCTCACTGAGTTGAAGCGTTTTTGCAACAGAGTGTCAATAACTAAAGATTCCTTTCTAGCAGCTTGCTGGTGCTGAAATATGTTGAAAAGGGCTTGATTCTGCATAATATAAGTCAAAATCATTGTGATCCTGCAACATTTTGAAAAGATATAGCCATATGGTCAAAAAGTGTTTTTCTCACTGAGTTGAAGCTTTTTTGCAACAGAGTGTCAATAACTAAAGATTCCTTTCTAGCAGCTTGCTGGTGCTGAAATATATTGAAAAGGGCTTGATTCTACATAATATAAGTCAAAATCATTGTGATCCTGCAACATTTTAAAAAGATATAGCCATATGGTCAAAAAGTGTTTATCTCACTGAGTTGAAGCTTTTTAGCAACAGAATGTCAATAACTAAAGATTCCTTTCTAGCAGCTTGCTGGTGCTGAAATATGTTGAAAAGGGCTTGATTCTGCATAATATAAGTCAAATTCATTGTGATCCTGCAACAATTTGAAAAGATATAGCCATATGGTCAAAAAGTGTTTATCTCACTGAGTTGAAGCGTTTTTGATAAAGAGTGTCAATAACTAAAGATTCCATTCTAGCAGCTTGCTGGTGCTGAAATATGTTGAAAAGGGCTTGATTCTGCATAATATAAGTCAAAATCATTGTGATCCTGCAACATTTTGAAAAGATATAGCCATACGGTCAAAAAGTGTTTATGTCACTGAGTTGAAGCGTTTTTGATAAAGAGTGTCAATAACTAAAGATTCCATTCTAGCAGCTTGCTGGTGCTGAAATATGTTGAAAAGGGCTTTATACTGCATAATATAAGTCAAAATCATTGTGTTCCTGCAACATTTTGAAAATATATAGCAAAATGGTCAAAAACTGTTTTTCTCACTGAGTTGAAGCTTTTTTGCAACAGAGTGTCAATAACTAAAGATTCCTTTCTAGCAGCTTGCTGGTGCTGAAATATGTTGAAAAGGGCTTGATTCTGCATAATATAAGTCAAAATAATTGTGATCCTGCAACATTTTAAAAAGATATAGCCATACGGTCAAAAAGTGTTTATCTCACTGAGTTGAAGCGTTTTTGATAAAGAGTGTCAATAACTAAAGATTCCTTTCTAGCAGCTTGCTGGTGCTGAAATATGTTGAAAAGGGCTTGATTCTGCATAATATAAGTCAAATTCATTGTGATCATGCAACATTTTGAAAAGATATAGCCACACGGTCAAAAAGTGTTTATCTCACTGAGTTGAAGCTTTTTTGCAACAGAGTGTCAATAACTAAAGATTCCTTTCTAGCAGCTTGCTGGTGCTGAAATATGTTGAAAAGGGCTTGATTCTGCATAATATAAGTCAAAATCATTGTGATCCTGCAACATTTTAAAAAGATAAAGCCATATGGTGAAAAAGTGTTTATCTCACTGAGTTGAAGCGTTTTTGATAAAGAGTGTCAATAACTAAAGATTATTTTCTAGCAGCTTGCTGGTGCTGAAATATGTTGAAAAGGGCTTGATTCTGCAAAATATAAGTCAAAATCATTGTGATCCTGCAACATTTTAAAAATATATAGCCATATGGTCAAAAAGTGTTGATCTCACTGAGTTGAAGCTTTTTAGCAACAGAATGTCAATAACTAAAGATTCCTTTCTAGCAGCTTGCTGGTGCTGAAATATGTTGTCAAGGGCTTGATTCTGCATAATATAAGTCAAATTCATTGTGATCCTGCAACATTTTGAAAAGATATAGCCATACGGTCAAAAAGTGTTTATCTCACTGAGTTGAAGCGTTTTTGATAAAGAGTGTCAATAACTAAAGATTCCTTTCTAGCAGCTTGCTGGTGCTGAAATATGTTGAAAAGGGCTTGATTCTGCATAGTATAAGTCAAAATCATTGTGATCCTGCAACATTTTGAAAAGATATAGCCATATGGTCAAAAAGTGTTTTTCTCACTGAGTTGAAGCTTTTTTGCAACAGAGTGTCAATAACTAAAGATTCCTTTCTAGCAGCTTGCTGGTGCTGAAATATATTGAAAAGGGCTTGATTCTGCATAATATAAGTCAAAATCATTGTGATCCTGCAACATTTTAAAAAGATATAGCCATATGGTCAAAAAGTGTTTATCTCACTGAGTTGAAGCTTTTTAGCAACAGAATGTCAATAACTAAAGATTCCTTTCTAGCAGCTTGCTGGTGCTGAAATATGTTGAAAAGGGCTTGATTCTGCATAATATAAGTCAAATTCATTGTGATCCTGCAACATTTTGAAAAGATATAGCCATATGGTCAAAAAGTGTTTATCTCACTGAGTTGAAGCGTTTTTGATAAAGAGTGTCAATAACTAAAGATTCCATTCTAGCAGCTTGCTGGTGCTGAAATATGTTGAAAAGGGCTTGATTCTGCATAATATAAGTCAAAATCATTGTGTTCCTGCAACATTTTGACAAAGATATAGCAATATGGTCAAAATATGTTTTTCTCACTGAGTTGAAGCTTTTTTGCAATAGAGTGTCAATAACTAAAGATTCCTTTCTAGCAGCTTGCTGGTGCTGAAATATGTTGAAAAGGGCTTGATTCTGCATAATATAAGTCAAAATCATTGTGTTCCTGCAACATTTTGAAAATATATAGCAAAATGGTCAAAAACTGTTTTTCTCACTGAGTTGAAGCTTTTTTGATAAAGAGTGTCAATAACTAAAGATTCCTTTCTAGCAGCTTGCTGGTGCTGAAATATGTTGAAAAGGGCTTGATTCTGCATAATATAAGTCAAATTCATTGTGATCCTGCAACATTTTGAAAAGATATAGCCATATGGTCAAAAAGTGTTTATCTCACTGAGTTGAAATTTTTTTGCAACAGAGTGTCAATAACTAAAGATTCCTTTCTAGCAGCTTGCTGGTGCTGAAATATGTTGAAAAGGGCTTGATTCTGCATAATATAAGTCAAAATCATTGTGATCCTGCAACATTTTGAAATGATATAGCCATACGGTCAAAAAGTGTTTATCTCACTGAGTTGAAGCGTTTTTGCAACAGAGTGTCAATAACTAAAGATTCCTTTCTAGCAGCTTGCTGGTGCTGAAATATGTTGAAAAGGGCTTGATTCTGCATAATATAAGTCAAAATCATTGTGATCCTGCAACATTTTGAAAAGATATTGCCATACGGTCAAAAAGTGTTTATCTCACTGAGTTGAAGCGTTTTTGATAAAGAGTGTCAATAACTAAAGATTCCTTTCTAGCAGCTTGCTGGTGCTGAAATATGTTGAAAAGGGCTTGATTCTGCATAATATAAGTCAAAATCATTGTGATCCTGCAACATTTTGAAAAGATATAGCCATATGGTCAAAAAGTGTTTTTCTCACTGAGTTGAAGCTTTTTTGCAACAGAGTGTCAATAACTAAAGATTCCTTTCTAGCAGCTTGCTGGTGCTGAAATATATTGAAAAGGGCTTGATTCTACATAATATAAGTCAAAATCATTGTGATCCTGCAACATTTTAAAAAGATATAGCCACATGGTCAAAAAGTGTTTATCTCACTGAGTTGAAGCTTTTTAGCAACAGAATGTCAATAACTAAAGATTCCTTTCTAGCAGCTTGCTGGTGCTGAAATATGTTGAAAAGGGCTTGATTCTGCATAATATAAGTCAAATTCATTGTGATCCTGCAACAATTTGAAAAGATATAGCCATATGGTCAAAAAGTGTTTATCTCACTGAGTTGAAGCGTTTTTGATAAAGAGTGTCAATAACTAAAGATTCCATTCTAGCAGCTTGCTGGTGCTGAAATATGTTGAAAAGGGCTTGATTCTGCATAATATAAGTCAAAATCATTGTGATCCTGCAACATTTTGAAAAGATATAGCCATACGGTCAAAAAGTGTTTATGTCACTGAGTTGAAGCGTTTTTGATAAAGAGTGTCAATAACTAAAGATTCCATTCTAGCAGCTTGCTGGTGCTGAAATATGTTGAAAAGGGCTTTATACTGCATAATATAAGTCAAAATCATTGTGTTCCTGCAACATTTTGAAAATATATAGCAAAATGGTCAAAAACTGTTTTTCTCACTGAGTTGAAGCTTTTTTGCAACAGAGTGTCAATAACTAAAGATTCCTTTCTAGCAGCTTGCTGGTGCTGAAATATGTTGAAAAGGGCTTGATTCTGCATAATATAAGTCAAAATCATTGTGATCCTGCAACATTTTGAAATGATATAGCCATACGGTCAAAAAGTGTTTATCTCACTGAGTTGAAGCGTTTTTGCAACAGAGTGTCAATAACTAAAGATTCCTTTCTAGCAGCTTGCTGGTGCTGAAATATGTTGAAAAGGGCTTGATTCTGCATAATATAAGTCAAAATCATTGTGATCCTGCAACATTTTGAAAAGATATTGCCATACGGTCAAAAAGTGTTTATCTCACTGAGTTGAAGCGTTTTTGATAAAGAGTGTCAATAACTAAAGATTCCTTTCTAGCAGCTTGCTGGTGCTGAAATATGTTGAAAAGGGCTTGATTCTGCATAATATAAGTCAAAATCATTGTGATCCTGCAACATTTTGAAAAGATATAGCCATATGGTCAAAAAGTGTTTTTCTCACTGAGTTGAAGCTTTTTTGCAACAGAGTGTCAATAACTAAAGATTCCTTTCTAGCAGCTTGCTGGTGCTGAAATATATTGAAAAGGGCTTGATTCTACATAATATAAGTTAAAATCATTGTGATCCTGCAACATTTTAAAAAGATATAGCCATATGGTCAAAAAGTGTTTATCTCACTGAGTTGAAGCTTTTTAGCAACAGAATGTCAATAACTAAAGATTCCTTTCTAGCAGCTTGCTGGTGCTGAAATATGTTGAAAAGGGCTTGATTCTGCATAATATAAGTCAAATTCATTGTGATCCTGCAACAATTTGAAAAGATATAGCCATATGGTCAAAAAGTGTTTATCTCACTGAGTTGAAGCGTTTTTGATAAAGAGTGTCAATAACTAAAGATTCCATTCTAGCAGCTTGCTGGTGCTGAAATATGTTGAAAAGGGCTTGATTCTGCATAATATAAGTCAAAATCATTGTGATCCTGCAACATTTTGAAAAGATATAGCCATACGGTCAAAAAGTGTTTATGTCACTGAGTTGAAGCGTTTTTGATAAAGAGTGTCAATAACTAAAGATTCCATTCTAGCAGCTTGCTGGTGCTGAAATATGTTGAAAAGGGCTTTATACTGCATAATATAAGTCAAAATCATTGTGTTCCTGCAACATTTTGAAATTATATAGCAAAATGGTCAAAAACTGTTTTTCTCACTGAGTTGAAGCTTTTTTGCAACAGAGTGTCAATAACTAAAGATTCCTTTCTAGCAGCTTGCTGGTGCTGAAATATGTTGAAAAGGGCTTGATTCTGCATAATATAAGTCAAAATCATTGTGATCCTGCAACATTTTAAAAAGATATAGCCATACGGTCAAAAAGTGTTTATCTCACTGAGTTGAAGCGTTTTTGATAAAGAGTGTCAATAACTAAAGATTCCTTTCTAGCAGCTTGCTGGTGCTGAAATATGTTGAAAAGGGCTTGATTCTGCATAATATAAGTCAAATTCATTGTGATCCTGCAACATTTTGAAAATATATAGCCATATGGTCAAAATGTGTTTTTCACACTGAGTTGAAGCTTTTTAGCAACAGAGTGTCAATTACTAAAGATTCCTTTCTAGCAGCTTGCTGGTGCTGAAATATGTTGAAAAGGGCTTGATTCTGCATAATATAAGTCAAATTCATTGTGATCATGCAACATTTTGAAAAGATATAGCCATACGGTCAAAAAATGTTTATCTCACTGAGTTGAAGCTTTTTTGCAAAAGAGTGTCAATAACTAAAGATTCCTTTCTAGCAGCTTGCTGGTGCTGAAATATGTTGAAAAGGGCTTGATTCTGCATAATATAAGTCAAAATCATTGTGATCCTGCAACATTTTAAAAAGATAAAACCATATGGTGAAAAAGTGTTTATCTCACTGAGTTGAAGCGTTTTTGATAAAGAGTGTCAATAACTAAAGATTATTTTCTAGCAGCTTGCTGGTGCTGAAATATGTTGAAAAGGGCTTGATTCTGCAAAATATAAGTCAAAATCATTGTGATCCTGCAACATTTTAAAAATATATAGCCATATGGTCAAAAAGTGTTGATCTCACTGAGTTGAAGCTTTTTAGCAACAGAATGTCAATAACTAAAGATTCCTTTCTAGCAGCTTGCTGGTGCTGAAATATGTTGTCAAGGGCTTGATTCTGCATAATATAAGTCAAATTCATTGTGATCCTGCAACATTTTGAAAAGATATAGCCATACGGTCAAAAAGTGTTTATCTCACTGAGTTGAAGCGTTTTTGATAAAGAGTGTCAATAACTAAAGATTCCTTTCTAGCAGCTTGCTGGTGCTGAAATATGTTGAAAAGGGCTTGATTCTGCATAGTATAAGTCAAAATCATTGTGATCCTGCAACATTTTGAAAAGATATAGCCATATGGTCAAAAAGTGTTTTTCTCACTGAGTTGAAGCTTTTTTGCAACAGAGTGTCAATAACTAAAGATTCCTTTCTAGCAGCTTGCTGGTGCTGAAATATGTTGAAAAGGGCTTGATTCTGCATAATATAAGTCAAATTCATTGTGATCCTGCAACATTTTGAAAAGATATAGCCATATGGTCAAAAAGTGTTTATCTCACTGAGTTGAAGCGTTTTTGATAAAGAGTGTCAATAACTAAAGATTCCATTCTAGCAGCTTGCTGGTGCTGAAATATGTTGAAAAGGGCTTGATTCTGCATAATATAAGTCAAATTCATTGTGATCCTGCAACAATTTGAAAAGATATAGCCATATGGTCAAAAAGTGTTTATCTCACTGAGTTGAAGTGTTTTTGATAAAGAGTGTCAATAACTAAAGATTCCATTCTAGCAGCTTGCTGGTGCTGAAATATGTTGAAAAGGGCTTGATTCTGCATAATATAAGTCAAAATCATTGTGATCCTGCAACATTTTGAAAAGATATAGCCATACGGTCAAAAAGTGTTTATGTCACTGAGTTGAAGCTTTTTTGCAACAGAGTGTCAATAACTAAAGATTCCTTTCTAGCAGCTTGCTGGTGCTGAAATATATTGAAAAGGGCTTGATTCTACATAATATAAGTCAAAATCATTGTGATCCTGCAACATTTTAAAAAGATATAGCCACATGGTCAAAAAGTGTTTATCTCACTGAGTTGAAGCTTTTTAGCAACAGAATGTCAATAACTAAAGATTCCTTTCTAGCAGCTTGCTGGTGCTGAAATATGTTGAAAAGGGCTTGATTCTGCATAATATAAGTCAAATTCATTGTGATCCTGCAACAATTTGAAAAGATATAGCCATATGGTCAAAAAGTGTTTATCTCACTGAGTTGAAGCGTTTTTGATAAAGAGTGTCAATAACTAAAGATTCCATTCTAGCAGCTTGCTGGTGCTGAAATATGTTGAAAAGGGCTTGATTCTGCATAATATAAGTCAAAATCATTGTGATCCTGCAACATTTTGAAAAGATATAGCCATACGGTCAAAAAGTGTTTATGTCACTGAGTTGAAGCGTTTTTGATAAAGAGTGTCAATAACTAAAGATTCCATTCTAGCAGCTTGCTGGTGCTGAAATATGTTGAAAAGGGCTTTATACTGCATAATATAAGTCAAAATCATTGTGTTCCTGCAACATTTTGAAAATATATAGCAAAATGGTCAAAAACTGTTTTTCTCACTGAGTTGAAGCTTTTTTGCAACAGAGTGTCAATAACTAAAGATTCCTTTCTAGCAGCTTGCTGGTGCTGAAATATGTTGAAAAGGGCTTGATTCTGCATAATATAAGTCAAAATCATTGTGATCCTGCAACATTTTGAAATGATATAGCCATACGGTCAAAAAGTGTTTATCTCACTGAGTTGAAGCGTTTTTGCAACAGAGTGTCAATAACTAAAGATTCCTTTCTAGCAGCTTGCTGGTGCTGAAATATGTTGAAAAGGGCTTGATTCTGCATAATATAAGTCAAAATCATTGTGATCCTGCAACATTTTGAAAAGATATTGCCATACGGTCAAAAAGTGTTTATCTCACTGAGTTGAAGCGTTTTTGATAAAGAGTGTCAATAACTAAAGATTCCTTTCTAGCAGCTTGCTGGTGCTGAAATATGTTGAAAAGGGCTTGATTCTGCATAATATAAGTCAAAATCATTGTGATCCTGCAACATTTTGAAAAGATATAGCCATATGGTCAAAAAGTGTTTTTCTCACTGAGTTGAAGCTTTTTTGCAACAGAGTGTCAATAACTAAAGATTCCTTTCTAGCAGCTTGCTGGTGCTGAAATATATTGAAAAGGGCTTGATTCTACATAATATAAGTTAAAATCATTGTGATCCTGCAACATTTTAAAAAGATATAGCCATATGGTCAAAAAGTGTTTATCTCACTGAGTTGAAGCTTTTTAGCAACAGAATGTCAATAACTAAAGATTCCTTTCTAGCAGCTTGCTGGTGCTGAAATATGTTGAAAAGGGCTTGATTCTGCATAATATAAGTCAAATTCATTGTGATCCTGCAACAATTTGAAAAGATATAGCCATATGGTCAAAAAGTGTTTATCTCACTGAGTTGAAGCGTTTTTGATAAAGAGTGTCAATAACTAAAGATTCCATTCTAGCAGCTTGCTGGTGCTGAAATATGTTGAAAAGGGCTTGATTCTGCATAATATAAGTCAAAATCATTGTGATCCTGCAACATTTTGAAAAGATATAGCCATACGGTCAAAAAGTGTTTATGTCACTGAGTTGAAGCGTTTTTGATAAAGAGTGTCAATAACTAAAGATTCCATTCTAGCAGCTTGCTGGTGCTGAAATATGTTGAAAAGGGCTTTATACTGCATAATATAAGTCAAAATCATTGTGTTCCTGCAACATTTTGAAAATATATAGCAAAATGGTCAAAAACTGTTTTTCTCACTGAGTTGAAGCTTTTTTGCAACAGAGTGTCAATAACTAAAGATTCCTTTCTAGCAGCTTGCTGGTGCTGAAATATGTTGAAAAGGGCTTGATTCTGCATAATATAAGTCAAAATCATTGTGATCCTGCAACATTTTAAAAAGATATAGCCATACGGTCAAAAAGTGTTTATCTCACTGAGTTGAAGCGTTTTTGATAAAGAGTGTCAATAACTAAAGATTCCTTTCTAGCAGCTTGCTGGTGCTGAAATATGTTGAAAAGGGCTTGATTCTGCATAATATAAGTCAAATTCATTGTGATCCTGCAACATTTTGAAAATATATAGCCATATGGTCAAAATGTGTTTTTCACACTGAGTTGAAGCTTTTTAGCAACAGAGTGTCAATTACTAAAGATTCCTTTCTAGCAGCTTGCTGGTGCTGAAATATGTTGAAAAGGGCTTGATTCTGCATAATATAAGTCAAATTCATTGTGATCATGCAACATTTTGAAAAGATATAGCCATACGGTCAAAAAATGTTTATCTCACTGAGTTGAAGCTTTTTTGCAAAAGAGTGTCAATAACTAAAGATTCCTTTCTAGCAGCTTGCTGGTGCTGAAATATGTTGAAAAGGGCTTGATTCTGCATAATATAAGTCAAAATCATTGTGATCCTGCAACATTTTAAAAAGATAAAACCATATGGTGAAAAAGTGTTTATCTCACTGAGTTGAAGCGTTTTTGATAAAGAGTGTCAATAACTAAAGATTATTTTCTAGCAGCTTGCTGGTGCTGAAATATGTTGAAAAGGGCTTGATTCTGCAAAATATAAGTCAAAATCATTGTGATCCTGCAACATTTTAAAAATATATAGCCATATGGTCAAAAAGTGTTGATCTCACTGAGTTGAAGCTTTTTAGCAACAGAATGTCAATAACTAAAGATTCCTTTCTAGCAGCTTGCTGGTGCTGAAATATGTTGTCAAGGGCTTGATTCTGCATAATATAAGTCAAATTCATTGTGATCCTGCAACATTTTGAAAAGATATAGCCATACGGTCAAAAAGTGTTTATCTCACTGAGTTGAAGCGTTTTTGATAAAGAGTGTCAATAACTAAAGATTCCTTTCTAGCAGCTTGCTGGTGCTGAAATATGTTGAAAAGGGCTTGATTCTGCATAGTATAAGTCAAAATCATTGTGATCCTGCAACATTTTGAAAAGATATAGCCATATGGTCAAAAAGTGTTTTTCTCACTGAGTTGAAGCTTTTTTGCAACAGAGTGTCAATAACTAAAGATTCCTTTCTAGCAGCTTGCTGGTGCTGAAATATGTTGAAAAGGGCTTGATTCTGCATAATATAAGTCAAATTCATTGTGATCCTGCAACATTTTGAAAAGATATAGCCATATGGTCAAAAAGTGTTTATCTCACTGAGTTGAAGCGTTTTTGATAAAGAGTGTCAATAACTAAAGATTCCATTCTAGCAGCTTGCTGGTGCTGAAATATGTTGAAAAGGGCTTGATTCTGCATAATATAAGTCAAATTCATTGTGATCCTGCAACAATTTGAAAAGATATAGCCATATGGTCAAAAAGTGTTTATCTCACTGAGTTGAAGCGTTTTTGATAAAGAGTGTCAATAACTAAAGATTCCATTCTAGCAGCTTGCTGGTGCTGAAATATGTTGAAAAGGGCTTGATTCTGCATAATATAAGTCAAAATCATTGTGATCCTGCAACATTTTGAAAAGATATAGCCATACGGTCAAAAAGTGTTTATGTCACTGAGTTGAAGCGTTTTTGATAAAGAGTGTCAATAACTAAAGATTCCATTCTAGCAGCTTGCTGGTGCTGAAATATGTTGAAAAGGGCTTTATACTGCATAATATAAGTCAAAATCATTGTGTTCCTGCAACATTTTGAAAATATATAGCAAAATGGTCAAAAACTGTTTTTCTCACTGAGTTGAAGCTTTTTTGCAACAGAGTGTCAATAACTAAAGATTCCTTTCTAGCAGCTTGCTGGTGCTGAAATATGTTGAAAAGGGCTTGATTCTGCATAATATAAGTCAAATTCATTGTGATCATGCAACATTTTGAAAAGATATAGCCATACGGTCAAAAAATGTTTATCTCACTGAGTTGAAGCTTTTTGCAAAAGAGTGTCAATAACTAAAGATTCCTTTCTAGCAGCTTGCTGGTGCTGAAATATGTTGAAAAGGGCTTGATTCTGCATAATATAAGTCAAAATCATTGTGATCCTGCAACATTTTAAAAAGATAAAACCATATGGTGAAAAAGTGTTTATCTCACTGAGTTGAAGCGTTTTTGATAAAGAGTGTCAATAACTAAAGATTATTTTCTAGCAGCTTGCTGGTGCTGAAATATGTTGAAAAGGGCTTGATTCTGCAAAATATAAGTCAAAATCATTGTGATCCTGCAACATTTTAAATATATATAGCCATATGGTCAAAAAGTGTTGATCTCACTGAGTTGAAGCTTTTTAGCAACAGAATGTCAATAACTAAAGATTCCTTTCTAGCAGCTTGCTGGTGCTGAAATATGTTGTCAAGGGCTTGATTCTGCATAATATAAGTCAAATTCATTGTGATCCTGCAACATTTTGAAAAGATATAGCCATACGGTCAAAAAGTGTTTATCTCACTGAGTTGAAGCGTTTTTGATAAAGAGTGTCAATAACTAAAGATTCCTTTCTAGCAGCTTGCTGGTGCTGAAATATGTTGAAAAGGGCTTGATTCTGCATAGTATAAGTCAAAATCATTGTGATCCTGCAACATTTTGAAAAGATATAGCCATATGGTCAAAAAGTGTTTTTCTCACTGAGTTGAAGCTTTTTTGCAACAGAGTGTCAATAACTAAAGATTCCTTTCTAGCAGCTTGCTGGTGCTGAAATATGTTGAAAAGGGCTTGATTCTGCATAATATAAGTCAAATTCATTGTGATCCTGCAACATTTTGAAAAGATATAGCCATATGGTCAAAAAGTGTTTATCTCACTGAGTTGAAGCGTTTTTGATAAAGAGTGTCAATAACTAAAGATTCCATTCTAGCAGCTTGCTGGTGCTGAAATATGTTGAAAAGGGCTTGATTCTGCATAATATAAGTCAAATTCATTGTGATCCTGCAACAATTTGAAAAGATATAGCCATATGGTCAAAAAGTGTTTATCTCACTGAGTTGAAGCGTTTTTGATAAAGAGTGTCAATAACTAAAGATTCCATTCTAGCAGCTTGCTGGTGCTGAAATATGTTGAAAAGGGCTTGATTCTGCATAATATAAGTCAAAATCATTGTGATCCTGCAACATTTTGAAAAGATATAGCCATACGGTCAAAAAGTGTTTATGTCACTGAGTTGAAGCGTTTTTGATAAAGAGTGTCAATAACTAAAGATTCCATTCTAGCAGCTTGCTGGTGCTGAAATATGTTGAAAAGGGCTTTATACTGCATAATATAAGTCAAAATCATTGTGTTCCTGCAACATTTTGAAAATATATAGCAAAATGGTCAAAAACTGTTTTTCTCACTGAGTTGAAGCTTTTTTGCAACAGAGTGTCAATAACTAAAGATTCCTTTCTAGCAGCTTGCTGGTGCTGAAATATGTTGAAAAGGGCTTGATTCTGCATAATATAAGTCAAATTCATTGTGATCATGCAACATTTTGAAAAGATATAGCCATACGGTCAAAAAATGTTTATCTCACTGAGTTGAAGCTTTTTTGCAAAAGAGTGTCAATAACTAAAGATTCCTTTCTAGCAGCTTGCTGGTGCTGAAATATGTTGAAAAGGGCTTGATTCTGCATAATATAAGTCAAAATCATTGTGATCCTGCAACATTTTAAAAAGATAAAACCATATGGTGAAAAAGTGTTTATCTCACTGAGTTGAAGCGTTTTTGATAAAGAGTGTCAATAACTAAAGATTATTTTCTAGCAGCTTGCTGGTGCTGAAATATGTTGAAAAGGGCTTGATTCTGCAAAATATAAGTCAAAATCATTGTGATCCTGCAACATTTTAAAAATATATAGCCATATGGTCAAAAAGTGTTGATCTCACTGAGTTGAAGCTTTTTAGCAACAGAATGTCAATAACTAAAGATTCCTTTCTAGCAGCTTGCTGGTGCTGAAATATGTTGTCAAGGGCTTGATTCTGCATAATATAAGTCAAATTCATTGTGATCCTGCAACATTTTGAAAAGATATAGCCATACGGTCAAAAAGTGTTTATCTCACTGAGTTGAAGCGTTTTTGATAAAGAGTGTCAATAACTAAAGATTCCTTTCTAGCAGCTTGCTGGTGCTGAAATATGTTGAAAAGGGCTTGATTCTGCATAGTATAAGTCAAAATCATTGTGATCCTGCAACATTTTGAAAAGATATAGCCATATGGTCAAAAAGTGTTTTTCTCACTGAGTTGAAGCTTTTTTGCAACAGAGTGTCAATAACTAAAGATTCCTTTCTAGCAGCTTGCTGGTGCTGAAATATGTTGAAAAGGGCTTGATTCTGCATAATATAAGTCAAATTCATTGTGATCCTGCAACATTTTGAAAAGATATAGCCATATGGTCAAAAAGTGTTTATCTCACTGAGTTGAAGCGTTTTTGATAAAGAGTGTCAATAACTAAAGATTCCATTCTAGCAGCTTGCTGGTGCTGAAATATGTTGAAAAGGGCTTGATTCTGCATAATATAAGTCAAATTCATTGTGATCCTGCAACAATTTGAAAAGATATAGCCATATGGTCAAAAAGTGTTTATCTCACTGAGTTGAAGCGTTTTTGATAAAGAGTGTCAATAACTAAAGATTCCATTCTAGCAGCTTGCTGGTGCTGAAATATGTTGAAAAGGGCTTGATTCTGCATAATATAAGTCAAAATCATTGTGATCCTGCAACATTTTGAAAAGATATAGCCATACGGTCAAAAAGTGTTTATGTCACTGAGTTGAAGCGTTTTTGATAAAGAGTGTCAATAACTAAAGATTCCATTCTAGCAGCTTGCTGGTGCTGAAATATGTTGAAAAGGGCTTTATACTGCATAATATAAGTCAAAATCATTGTGTTCCTGCAACATTTTGAAAATATATAGCAAAATGGTCAAAAACTGTTTTTCTCACTGAGTTGAAGCTTTTTTGCAACAGAGTGTCAATAACTAAAGATTCCTTTCTAGCAGCTTGCTGGTGCTGAAATATGTTGAAAAGGGCTTGATTCTGCATAATATAAGTCAAAATCATTGTGATCCTGCAACATTTTAAAAAGATATAGCCATACGGTCAAAAAGTGTTTATCTCACTGAGTTGAAGCGTTTTTGATAAAGAGTGTCAATAACTAAAGATTCCTTTCTAGCAGCTTGCTGGTGCTGAAATATGTTGAAAAGGGCTTGATTCTGCATAATATAAGTCAAATTCATTGTGATCCTGCAACATTTTGAAAATATATAGCCATATGGTCAAAATGTGTTTTTCACACTGAGTTGAAGCTTTTTAGCAACAGAGTGTCAATTACTAAAGATTCCTTTCTAGCAGCTTGCTGGTGCTGAAATATGTTGAAAAGGGCTTGATTCTGCATAATATAAGTCAAATTCATTGTGATCATGCAACATTTTGAAAAGATATAGCCATACGGTCAAAAAATGTTTATCTCACTGAGTTGAAGCTTTTTTGCAAAAGAGTGTCAATAACTAAAGATTCCTTTCTAGCAGCTTGCTGGTGCTGAAATATGTTGAAAAGGGCTTGATTCTGCATAATATAAGTCAAAATCATTGTGATCCTGCAACATTTTAAAAAGATAAAACCATATGGTGAAAAAGTGTTTATCTCACTGAGTTGAAGCGTTTTTGATAAAGAGTGTCAATAACTAAAGATTATTTTCTAGCAGCTTGCTGGTGCTGAAATATGTTGAAAAGGGCTTGATTCTGCAAAATATAAGTCAAAATCATTGTGATCCTGCAACATTTTAAAAATATATAGCCATATGGTCAAAAAGTGTTGATCTCACTGAGTTGAAGCTTTTTAGCAACAGAATGTCAATAACTAAAGATTCCTTTCTAGCAGCTTGCTGGTGCTGAAATATGTTGTCAAGGGCTTGATTCTGCATAATATAAGTCAAATTCATTGTGATCCTGCAACATTTTGAAAAGATATAGCCATACGGTCAAAAAGTGTTTATCTCACTGAGTTGAAGCGTTTTTGATAAAGAGTGTCAATAACTAAAGATTCCTTTCTAGCAGCTTGCTGGTGCTGAAATATGTTGAAAAGGGCTTGATTCTGCATAGTATAAGTCAAAATCATTGTGATCCTGCAACATTTTGAAAAGATATAGCCATATGGTCAAAAAGTGTTTTTCTCACTGAGTTGAAGCTTTTTTGCAACAGAGTGTCAATAACTAAAGATTCCTTTCTAGCAGCTTGCTGGTGCTGAAATATATTGAAAAGGGCTTGATTCTGCATAATATAAGTCAAAATCATTGTGATCCTGCAACATTTTAAAAAGATATAGCCATATGGTCAAAAAGTGTTTATCTCACTGAGTTGAAGCTTTTTAGCAACAGAATGTCAATAACTAAAGATTCCTTTCTAGCAGCTTGCTGGTGCTGAAATATGTTGAAAAGGGCTTGATTCTGCATAATATAAGTCAAATTCATTGTGATCCTGCAACATTTTGAAAAGATATAGCCATATGGTCAAAAAGTGTTTATCTCACTGAGTTGAAGCGTTTTTGATAAAGAGTGTCAATAACTAAAGATTCCATTCTAGCAGCTTGCTGGTGCTGAAATATGTTGAAAAGGGCTTGATTCTGCATAATATAAGTCAAAATCATTGTGTTCCTGCAACATTTTGAAAAGATATAGCAATATGGTCAAAATATGTTTTTCTCACTGAGTTGAAGCTTTTTTGCAATAGAGTGTCAATAACTAAAGATTCCTTTCTAGCAGCTTGCTGGTGCTGAAATATGTTGAAAAGGGCTTGATTCTGCATAATATAAGTCAAAATCATTGTGATCCTGCAACATTTTAAAAAGATATAGCCATATGGTCAAAAAGTGTTTATCTCACTGAGTTGAAGCTTTTTAGCAACAGAATGTCAATAACTAAAGATTCCTTTCTAGCAGCTTGCTGGTGCTGAAATTTGTTTAAAAGGGCTTGATTCTGCATAATATAAGTCAAAATCATTGTGATCCTGCAACATTTTGAAAAGATATAGCCATACGGTCAAAAAGTGTTTATCTCACTGAGTTGAAGCGTTTTTGATAAAGAGTGTCAATAACTAAAGATTCCATTCTAGCAGCTTGCTGGTGCTGAAATATGTTGAAAAGGGCTTTATACTGCATAATATAAGTCAAAATCATTGTGTTCCTGCAACATTTTGAAAATATATAGCAATATGGTCAAAAACTGTTTTTCTCACTGAGTTGAAGCTTTTTTGCAACAGAGTGTCAATAACTAAAGATTCCTTTCTAGCAGCTTGCTGGTGCTGAAATATGTTGAAAAGGGCTTGATTCTCCATAATATAAGTCAAAATCATTGTGATCCTGCAACATTTTAAAAAGATATAGCCATACGGTCAAAAAGTGTTTATCTCACTGAGTTGAAGCGTTTTTGATAAAGAGTGTCAATAACTAAAGATTCCTTTCTAGCAGCTTGCTGGTGCTGAAATATGTTGAAAAGGGCTTGATTCTGCATAATATAAGTCAAATTCATTGTGATCCTGCAACATTTTGAAAATATATAGCCATATGGTCAAAATGTGTTTTTCACACTGAGTTGAAGCTTTTTAGCAACAGAGTGTCAATTACGAAAGATTCCTTTCTAGCAGCTTGCTGGTACTGAAATATGTTGAAAAGGGCTTGATTCTGCATAATATAAGTCAAATTCATTGTGATCATGCAACATTTTGAAAAGATATAGCCATACGGTCAAAAAGTGTTTATCTCACTGAGTTGAAGCTTTTTTGCAAAAGAGTGTCAATAACTAAAGATTCCTTTCTAGCAGCTTGCTGGTGCTGAAATATGTTGAAAAGGGCTTGATTCTGCATAATATAAGTCAAAATCATTGTGATCCTGCAACATTTTAAAAAGATAAAGCCATATGGTGAAAAAGTGTTTATCTCACTGAGTTGAAGCGTTTTTGATAAAGAGTGTCAATAACTAAAGATTATTTTCTAGCAGCTTGCTGGTGCTGAAATATGTTGAAAAGGGCTTGATTCTGCAAAATATAAGTCAAAATCATTGTGATCCTGCAACATTTTAAAAATATATAGCCATATGGTCAAAAAGTGTTGATCTCACTGAGTTGAAGCTTTTTAGCAACAGAATGTCAATAACTAAAGATTCCTTTCTAGCAGCTTGCTGGTGCTGAAATATGTTGTCAAGGGCTTGATTCTGCATAATATAAGTCAAATTCATTGTGATCCTGCAACATTTTGAAAAGATATAGCCATATGGTCAAAAAGTGTTTATCTCACTGAGTTGAAGCGTTTTTGATAAAGAGTGTCAATAACTAAAGATTCCTTTCTAGCAGCTTGCTGGTGCTGAAATATGTTGAAAAGGGCTTGATTCTGCATAATATAAGTCAAAATCATTGTGATCCTGCAACATTTTGAAAAGATATAGCCATATGGTCAAAAAGTGTTTTTCTCACTGAGTTGAAGCTTTTTTGCAACAGAGTGTCAATAACTAAAGATTCCTTTCTAGCAGCTTGCTGGTGCTGAAATATATTGAAAAGGGCTTGATTCTGCATAATATAAGTCAAAATCATTGTGATCCTGCAACATTTTAAAAAGATATAGCCATATGGTCAAAAAGTGTTTATCTCACTGAGTTGAAGCTTTTTAGCAACAGAATGTCAATAACTAAAGATTCCTTTCTAGCAGCTTGCTGGTGCTGAAATATGTTGAAAAGGGCTTGATTCTGCATAATATAAGTCAAATTCATTGTGATCCTGCAACATTTTGAAAAGATATAGCCATATGGTCAAAAAGTGTTTATCTCACTGAGTTGAAGCGTTTTTGATAAAGAGTGTCAATAACTAAAGATTCCATTCTAGCAGCTTGCTGGTGCTGAAATATGTTGAAAAGGGCTTGATTCTGCATAATATAAGTCAAAATCATTGTGTTCCTGCAACATTTTGAAAAGATATAGCAATATGGTCAAAATATGTTTTTCTCACTGAGTTGAAGCTTTTTTGCAATAGAGTGTCAATAACTAAAGATTCCTTTCTAGCAGCTTGCTGGTGCTGAATTATGTTGAAAAGGGCTTGATTCTGCATAATATAAGTCAAAATCATTGTGATCCTGCAACATTTTAAAAAGATATAGCCATATGGTCAAAAAGTGTTTATCTCACTGAGTTGAAGCTTTTTAGCAACAGAATGTCAATAACTAAAGATTCCTTTCTAGCAGCTTGCTGGTGCTGAAATATGTTTAAAAGGGCTTGATTCTGCATAATATAAGTCAAAATCATTGTGATCCTGCAACATTTTGAAAAGATATAGCCATACGGTCAAAAAGTGTTTATCTCACTGAGTTGAAGCGTTTTTGATAAAGAGTGTCAATAACTAAGGATTCTTTTCTAGCAGCTTGCTGGTGCTGAAATATGTTGAAAAGGGCTTAATTCTGCATAATATAAGTCAAATTCATTGTGATCCTGTAACAATTTGAAAAGATATAGCCATATGGTCAAAAAGTGTTTATCTCACTGATTTGAAGCTTTTTTGTAACAGAGTGTCAATGACTAAAGATTCCTTTCTAGCAGCTTGCTGGTGCTGAAATATGTTGAAAAGGGCTTGATTCTGCATAATATAAGTCCAAATCATTGTGATCCTGCAACATTTTGAAAAGATATAGCCATACGGTCAAAAAGCGTTTATCTCACTGAGTTGAAGCTTTTTTGATAAAGAGTGTCAATAACTAAAGATTCCTTTCTAGCAGCTTGCTGGTGCTGAAATATGTATAAAAGGGCTTGATTCTGCATAATATAAGTCAAATTCATTGTGATCCTGCAACATTTTGAAAAGATATAGCCATACGGTCAAAAAGTGTTTATCTCACTGAGTTGAAACTTTTTTGCAACAGAGTGTCAATAACTAAAGATTCCTTTCTAGCAGCTTGCTGGTGCTGAAATATGTTGAAAAGGGCTTGATTCTGCATAATATAAGTCAAAATCATTGTGATCCTGCAACATTTTGAAATGATATAGCCATACGGTCAAAAAGTGTTTATCTCACTGAGTTGAAGCGTTTTTGCAACAGAGTGTCAATAACTAAAGATTCCTTTCTAGCAGCTTGCTGGTGCTGAAATATGTTGAAAAGGGCTTGATTCTGCATAATATAAGTCAAAATCATTGTGATCCTGCAACATTTTGAAAAGATATTGCCATACGGTCAAAAAGTGTTTATCTCACTGAGTTGAAGCGTTTTTGATAAAGAGTGTCAATAACTAAAGATTCCTTTCTAGCAGCTTGCTGGTGCTGTTATATGTTGAAAAGGGCTTGATTCTGCATAATATAAGTCAAAATCATTGTGATCCTGCAACATTTTGAAAAGATATAGCCATATGGTCAAAAAGTGTTTTTCTCACTGAGTTGAAGCTTTTTTGCAACAGAGTGTCAATAACTAAAGATTCCTTTCTAGCAGCTTGCTGGTGCTGAAATATATTGAAAAGGGCTTGATTCTACATAATATAAGTCAAAATCATTGTGATCCTGCAACATTTTAAAAAGATATAGCCATATGGTCAAAAAGTGTTTATCTCACTGAGTTGAAGCTTTTTAGCAACAGAATGTCAATAACTAAAGATTCCTTTCTAGCAGCTTGCTGGTGCTGAAATATGTTGAAAAGGGCTTGATTCTGCATAATATAAGTCAAATTCATTGTGATCCTGCAACAATTTGAAAAGATATAGCCATATGGTCAAAAAGTGTTTATCTCACTGAGTTGAAGCGTTTTTGATAAAGAGTGTCAATAACTAAAGATTCCATTCTAGCAGCTTGCTGGTGCTGAAATATGTTGAAAAGGGCTTGATTCTGCATAATATAAGTCAAAATCATTGTGATCCTGCAACATTTTGAAAAGATATAGCCATACGGTCAAAAAGTGTTTATGTCACTGAGTTGAAGCGTTTTTGATAAAGAGTGTCAATAACTAAAGATTCCATTCTAGCAGCTTGCTGGTGCTGAAATATGTTGAAAAGGGCTTTATACTGCATAATATAAGTCAAAATCATTGTGTTCCTGCAACATTTTGAAAATATATAGCAATATGGTCAAAAACTGTTTTTCTCACTGAGTTGAAGCTTTTTTGCAACAGAGTGTCAATAACTAAAGATTCCTTTCTAGCAGCTTGCTGGTGCTGAAATATGTTGAAAAGGGCTTGATTCTGCATAATATAAGTCAAAATCATTGTGATCCTGCAACATTTTAAAAAGATATAGCCATACGGTCAAAAAGTGTTTATCTCACTGAGTTGAAGCGTTTTTGATAAAGAGTGTCAATAACTAAAGATTCCTTTCTAGCAGCTTGCTGGTGCTGAAATATGTTGAAAAGGGCTTGATTCTGCATAATATAAGTCAAATTCATTGTGATCCTGCAACATTTTGAAAATATATAGCCATATGGTCAAAATGTGTTTTTCACACTGAGTTGAAGCTTTTTAGCAACAGAGTGTCAATTACGAAAGATTCCTTTCTAGCAGCTTGCTGGTGCTGAAATATGTTGAAAAGGGCTTGATTCTGCATAATATAAGTCAAATTCATTGTGATCATGCAACATTTTGAAAAGATATAGCCATACGGTCAAAAAGTGTTTATCTCACTGAGTTGAAGCTTTTTTGCAAAAGAGTGTCAATAACTAAAGATTCCTTTCTAGCAGCTCGCTGGTGCTGAAATATGTTGAAAAGGGCTTGATTCTGCATAATATAAGTCAAAATCATTGTGATCCTGCAACATTTTAAAAAGATAAAGCCATATGGTGAAAAAGTGTTTATCTCACTGAGTTGAAGCGTTTTTGATAAAGAGTGTCAATAACTAAAGATTATTTTCTAGCAGCTTGCTGGTGCTGAAATATGTTGAAAAGGGCTTGATTCTGCAAAATATAAGTCAAAATCATTGTGATCCTGCAACATTTTAAAAATATATAGCCATATGGTCAAAAAGTGTTGATCTCACTGAGTTGAAGCTTTTTAGCAACAGAATGTCAATAACTAAAGATTCCTTTCTAGCAGCTTGCTGGTGCTGAAATATGTTGTCAAGGGCTTGATTCTGCATAATATAAGTCAAATTCATTGTGATCCTGCAACATTTTGAAAAGATATAGCCATATGGTCAAAAAGTGTTTATCTCACTGAGTTGAAGCGTTTTTGATAAAGAGTGTCAATAACTAAAGATTCCTTTCTAGCAGCTTGCTGGTGCTGAAATATGTTGAAAAGGGCTTGATTCTGCATAATATAAGTCAAAATCATTGTGATCCTGCAACATTTTGAAAAGATATAGCCATATGGTCAAAAAGTGTTTTTCTCACTGAGTTGAAGCTTTTTTGCAACAGAGTGTCAATAACTAAAGATTCCTTTCTAGCAGCTTGCTGGTGCTGAAATATATTGAAAAGGGCTTGATTCTGCATAATATAAGTCAAAATCATTGTGATCCTGCAACATTTTAAAAAGATATAGCCATATGGTCAAAAAGTGTTTATCTCACTGAGTTGAAGCTTTTTAGCAACAGAATGTCAATAACTAAAGATTCCTTTCTAGCAGCTTGCTGGTGCTGAAATATGTTGAAAAGTCTTGATTCTGCATAATATAAGTCAAATTCATTGTGATCCTGCAACATTTTGAAAAGATATAGCCATATGGTCAAAAAGTGTTTATCTCACTGAGTTGAAGCGTTTTTGATAAAGAGTGTCAATAACTAAAGATTCCATTCTAGCAGCTTGCTGGTGCTGAAATATGTTGAAAAGGGCTTGATTCTGCATAATATAAGTCAAAATCATTGTGTTCCTGCAACATTTTGAAAAGATATAGCAATATGGTCAAAATATGTTTTTCTCACTGAGTTGAAGCTTTTTTGCAATAGAGTGTCAATAACTAAAGATTCCTTTCTAGCAGCTTGCTGGTGCTGAAATATGTTGAAAAGGGCTTGATTCTGCATAATATAAGTCAAAATCATTGTGATCCTGCAACATTTTAAAAAGATATAGCCATATGGTCAAAAAGTGTTTATCTCACTGAGTTGAAGCTTTTTAGCAACAGAATGTCAATAACTAAAGATTCCTTTCTAGCAGCTTGCTGGTGCTGAAATATGTTTAAAAGGGCTTGATTCTGCATAATATAAGTCAAAATCATTGTGATCCTGCAACATTTTGAAAAGATATAGCCATACGGTCAAAAAGTGTTTATCTCACTGAGTTGAAGCGTTTTTGATAAAGAGTGTCAATAACTAAGGATTCTTTTCTAGCAGCTTGCTGGTGCTGAAATATGTTGAAAAGGGCTTAATTCTGCATAATATAAGTCAAATTCATTGTGATCCTGTAACAATTTGAAAAGATATAGCCATATGGTCAAAAAGTGTTTATCTCACTGATTTGAAGCTTTTTTGTAACAGAGTGTCAATGACTAAAGATTCCTTTCTAGCAGCTTGCTGGTGCTGAAATATGTTGAAAATGGCTTGATTCTGCATAATATAAGTCCAAATCATTGTGATCCTGCAACATTTTGAAAAGATATAGCCATACGGTCAAAAAGCGTTTATCTCACTGAGTTGAAGCTTTTTTGATAAAGAGTGTCAATAACTAAAGATTCCTTTCTAGCAGCTTGCTGGTGCTGAAATATGTTGAAAAGGGCTTGATTCTGCATAATATAAGTCAAAATCATTGTGATCCTGCAACATTTTGAAATGATATAGCCATACGGTCAAAAACTGTTTTTCTCACTGAGTTGAAGCGTTTTTGCAACAGAGTGTCAATAACTAAAGATTCCTTTCTAGCAGCTTGCTGGTGCTGAAATATGTTGAAAAGGGCTTGATTCTGCATAATATAAGTCAAAATCATTGTGATCCTGCAACATTTTGAAAAGATATTGCCATACGGTCAAAAAGTGTTTATCTCACTGAGTTGAAGCGTTTTTGATAAAGAGTGTCAATAACTAAAGATTCCTTTCTAGCAGCTTGCTGGTGCTGTTATATGTTGAAAAGGGCTTGATTCTGCATAATATAAGTCAAAATCATTGTGATCCTGCAACATTTTGAAAAGATATAGCCATATGGTCAAAAAGTGTTTTTCTCACTGAGTTGAAGATTTTTTGCAACAGAGTGTCAATAACTAAAGATTCCTTTCTAGCAGCTTGCTGGTGCTGAAATATATTGAAAAGGGCTTGATTCTACATAATATAAGTCAAAATCATTGTGATCCTGCAACATTTTAAAAAGATATAGCCATATGGTCAAAAAGTGTTTATCTCACTGAGTTGAAGCTTTTTAGCAACAGAATGTCAATAACTAAATATTCCTTTCTAGCAGCTTGCTGGTGCTGAAATATGTTGAAAAGGGCTTGATTCTGCATAATATAAGTCAAATTCATTGTGATCCTGCAACAATTTGAAAAGATATAGCCATATGGTCAAAAAGTGTTTATCTCACTGAGTTGAAGCGTTTTTGATAAAGAGTGTCAATAACTAAAGATTCCATTCTAGCAGCTTGCTGGTGCTGAAATATGTTGAAAAGGGCTTGATTCTGCATAATATAAGTCAAAATCATTGTGATCCTGCAACATTTTGAAAAGATATAGCCATACGGTCAAAAAGTGTTTATGTCACTGAGTTGAAGCGTTTTTGATAAAGAGTGTCAATAACTAAAGATTCCATTCTAGCAGCTTGCTGGTGCTGAAATATGTTGAAAAGGGCTTTATACTGCATAATATAAGTCAAAATCATTGTGTTCCTGCAACATTTTGAAAATATATAGCAATATGGTCAAAAACTGTTTTTCTCACTGAGTTGAAGCTTTTTTGCAACAGAGTGTCAATAACTAAAGATTCCTTTCTAGCAGCTTGCTGGTGCTGAAATATGTTGAAAAGGGCTTGATTCTGCATAATATAAGTCAAAATCATTGTGATCCTGCAACATTTTAAAAAGATATAGCCATATGGTCAAAAAGTGTTTATCTCACTGAGTTGAAGCGTTTTTGATAAAGAGTGTCAATAACTAAAGATTCCTTTCTAGCAGCTTGCTGGTGCTGAAATATGTTGAAAAGGGCTTGATTCTGCATAATATAAGTCAAATTCATTGTGATCCTGCAACATTTTGAAAATATATAGCCATATGGTCAAAATGTGTTTTTCACACTGAGTTGAAGCTTTTTAGCAACAGAGTGTCAATTACTAAAGATTCCTTTCTAGCAGCTTGCTGGTGCTGAAATATGTTGAAAAGGGCTTGATTCTGCATAATATAAGTCAAATTCATTGTGATCATGCAACATTATGAAAAGATATAGCCATACGGTCAAAAAGTGTTTATCTCACTGAGTTGAAGCTTTTTTGCAAAAGAGTGTCAATAACTAAATATTCCTTTCTAGCAGCTTGCTGGTGCTGAAATATGTTGAAAAGGGCTTGATTCTGCATAATATAAGTCAAATTCATTGTGATCCTGCAACATTTTAAAAAGATAAAGCCATATGGTGAAAAAGTGTTTATCTCACTGAGTTGAAGCGTTTTTGATAAAGAGTGTCAATAACAAAAGATTATTTTCTAGCAGCTTGCTGGTGCTGAAATATGTTGAAAAGGGCTTGATTCTGCAAAATATAAGTCAAAATCATTGTGATCCTGCAACATTTTAAAAATATATAGCCATATGGTCAAAAAGTGTTGATCTCACTGAGTTGAAGCTTTTTAGCAACAGAATGTCAATAACTAAAGATTCCTTTCTAGCAGCTTGCTGGTGCTGAAATATGTTGTCAAGGGCTTGATTCTGCATAATATAAGTCAAATTCATTGTGATCCTGCAACATTTTGAAAAGATATAGCCATACGGTCAAAAAGTGTTTATCTCACTGAGTTGAAGCGTTTTTGATAAAGAGTGTCAATAACTAAAGATTCCTTTCTAGCAGCTTGCTGGTGCTGAAATATGTTGAAAAGGGCTTGATTCTGCATAATATAAGTCAAAATCATTGTGATCCTGCAACATTTTGAAAAGATATAGCCATATGGTCAAAAAGTGTTTTTCTCACTGAGTTGAAGCTTTTTTGCAACAGAGTGTCAATAACTAAAGATTCCTTTCTAGCAGCTTGCTGGTGCTGAAATATATTGAAAAGGGCTTGATTTTGCATAATATAAGTCAAAATCATTGTGATCCTGCAACATTTTAAAAAGATATAGCCATATGGTCAAAAAGTGTTTATCTCACTGAGTTGAAGCTTTTTAGCAACAGAATGTCAATAACTAAAGATTCCTTTCTAGCAGCTTGCTGGTGCTGAAATATGTTGAAAAGGGCTTGATTCTGCATAATATAAGTCAAATTCATTGTGATCCTGCAACATTTTGAAAAGATATAGCCATATGGTCAAAAAGTGTTTATCTCACTGAGTTGAAGCGTTTTTGATAAAGAGTGTCAATAACTAAAGATTCCATTCTAGCAGCTTGCTGGTGCTGAAATATGTTGAAAAGGGCTTGATTCTGCATAATATAAGTCAAAATCATTGTGATCCTGCAACATTTTGAAAAGATATAGCCATACGGTCAAAAAGTGTTTATGTCACTGAGTTGAAGCGTTTTTGATAAAGAGTGTCAATAACTAAAGATTCCATTCTAGCAGCTTGCTGGTGCTGAAATATGTTGAAAAGGGCTTTATACTGCATAATATAAGTCAAAATCATTGTGTTCCTGCAACATTTTGAAAATATATAGCAATATGGTCAAAAACTGTTTTTCTCACTGAGTTGAAGCTTTTTTGCAACAGAGTGTCAATAACTAAAGATTCCTTTCTAGCAGCTTGCTGGTGCTGAAATATGTTGAAAAGGGCTTGATTCTGCATAATATAAGTCAAAATCATTGTGATCCTGCAACATTTTAAAAAGATATAGCCATACGGTCAAAAAGTGTTTATCTCACTGAGTTGAAGCGTTTTTGATAAAGAGTGTCAATAACTAAAGATTCCTTTCTAGCAGCTTGCTGGTGCTGAAATATGTTGAAAAGGGCTTGATTCTGCATAATATAAGTCAAAATCATTGTGATCCTGCAACATTTTGAAAATATATAGCCATATGGTCAAAATGTGTTTTTCACACTGAGTTGAAGCTTTTTAGCAACAGAGTGTCAATTACTAAAGATTCCTTTCTAGCAGCTTGCTGGTGCTGAAATATGTTGAAAAGGGCTTGATTCTGCATAATATAAGTCAAATTCATTGTGATCATGCAACATTTTGAAAAGATATGGCCATACGGTCAAAAAGTGTTTATCTCACTGAGTTGAAGCTTTTTTGCAAAAGAGTGTCAATAACTAAAGATTCCTTTCTAGCAGCTTGCTGGTGCTGAAATATGTTGAAAAGGGCTTGATTCTGCATAATATAAGTCAAAATCATTGTGATCCTGCAACATTTTACAAAGATAAAGCCATATGGTGAAAAAGTGTTTATCTCACTGAGTTGAAGCGTTTTTGATAAAGAGTGTCAATAACTAAAGATTATTTTCTAGCAGCTTGCTGGTGCTGAAATATGTTGAAAAGGGCTTGATTCTGCAAAATATAAGTCAAAATCATTGTGATCCTGCAACATTTTAAAAATATATAGCCATATGGTCAAAAAGTGTTGATCTCACTGAGTTGAAGCTTTTTAGCAACAGAATGTCGATAACTAAAGATTCCTTTCTAGCAGCTTGCTGGTGCTGAAATATGTTGTCAAGGGCTTGATTCTGCATAATATAAGTCAAATTCATTGTGATCCTGCAACATTTTGAAAAGATATAGCCATACGGTCAAAAAGTGTTTATCTCACTGAGTTGAAGCGTTTTTGATAAAGAGTGTCAATAACTAAAGATTCCTTTCTAGCAGCTTGCTGGTGCTGAAATATGTTGTAAAGGGCTTGATTCTGCATAATATAAGTCCAAATCATTGTGATCCTGCAACATTTTGAAAAGATATAGCCATACGGTCAAAAAGTGTTTATCTCACTGAGTTGAAGCTTTTTTGATAAAGAGTGTCAATAACTAAAGATTCCTTTCTAGCAGCTTGCTGGTGCTGAAATATGTTGAAAAGGGCTTGATTCTGCATAATGTAAGTCAAAATCATTGTGATCCTGCAACATTTTGAAAAGATATAGCCATATGGTCAAAAAGTGTTTATCTCACTGAGTTGAAGCTTTTTTGCAACAGAGTGTCAATAACTAAAGATTCCTTTCTAGCAGCTTGCTGGTGCTGAAATATGTTGAAAAGGGCTTGATTCTGCATAATATAAGTCAAATTCATTGTGATCCTGCAACATTTTGAAAAGATATAGCCATACGGTCAAAAAGTGTTTATCTCACTGAGTTGAAGCGTTTTTGCAACAGAGTGTCAATAACTAAAGATTCCTTTCTAGCAGCTTGTTGGTGCTGAAATATGTTGAAAAGGGCTTGATTCTGCATAATATAAGTCAAAATCATTGTGATCCTGCAACATTTTGAAAAGATATAGCCATATGGTCAAAATGTGTTTTTCTCACTGAGTTGAAGCTTTTTTGCAACAGAGTGTCAATAACTAAAGATTCCTTTCTAGCAGCTTGCTGGTGCTGAAATATATTGAAAAGGGCTTGATTCTGCATAATATAAGTCAAAATCATTGTGATCCTGCAACATTTTAAAAAGATATAGCCATATGGTCAAAAAGTGTTTATCTCACTGAGTTGAAGCTTTTTTGTAACAGAGTGTCAATGACTAAAGATTCCTTTCTAGCAGCTTGCTGGTGCTGAAATATGTTGAAAAGGGCTTGATTCTGCATAATATAAGTCAAAATCATTGTGATCCTGCAACATTTTAAAAAGATAAAGCCATATGGTCAAAAAGTGTTTATCTCACTGAGTTGAAGCTTTTTAGCAACACAGTGTCAATAACTAAAGATTCCTTTCTAACAGCTTGCTGGTGCTGAAATATGTTGAAAAGGGCTTGATTCTGCATAATATAAGTCAAAATCATTGTGATCCTGCAACATTTTAAAAAGATATAACCATATGGTCAAAAAGTGTTTATCTCACTGAGTTGAAGCGTCTTTGGAAAAGAGTGTCAATAACTATAGATTCCTTTCTAGCAACTTGCTGGTGCTGAAATATGTTGAAAAGGGCTTGATTCTGCATAATATAAATCAAAATCATTGTGACCATGCAACATTTTGAAAACATATAGCCATACAGTCAAAAAGTGTTTATCTCACTGAGTTGAAGCTTTTTTGATTAAGAGTGTCAATAACTAAAGATTCCTTTCTAGCAGCTTGCTGATGCTGAAATATGTTGAAAAAGGCTTGATTCTGCATAATATTAGTCAAAATCATTGTGATCCTGCAACATTTTAAAAAGATATAGCCATATGGTCAAAAAGTGTTTATCTCACTGAGTTGAAGCTTTTTAGCAACAGAATGTCAATAACTAAAGATTCCTTTCTAGCAGCTTGCTGGTGCTGAAATATGTTGAAAAGGGCTTGATTCTGCATAATATAAGTCAAATTCATTGTGATCCTGTAACATTTTGAAAAGATATAGCCATACGGTCAAAAAGTGTTTATCTCACTGAGATGAAGCGTTTTTGATAAAGAGTGTCAATAACTAAAGATTCTTTTCTAGCAGGTTGCTGGTGCTTAAATATGTTGAAAAGGGCTTGATTCTGCATAATATTAGTCAAAATCATTGTGATCCTGCAACATTTTAAAAAGATATAGCCATATGGTCAAAAAGTGTTTATCTCACTGAGTTGAAGCTTTTTAGCAACAGAATGTCAATAACTAAAGATTCCTTTCTAGCAGCTTGCTGGTGCTGAAATATGTTGAAAAGGGCTTGATTCTGCATAATATAAGTCAAATTCATTGTGATCCTGCAACATTTAAAAAAGATATAGCCATACGGTCAAAAAGTGTTTATCTCACTGAGTTGAAGCGTTTTTGATAAAGAGTGTCAATAACTAAAGATTCTTTTCTAGCAGCTTGCTGGTGCTTAAATATGTTGAAAAGGGCTTAATTCTGCATAATATAAGTCAAAATCATTGTGATCCTGCAACAATTTGAAAAGATATAGCCATATGGTCAAAAAGTGTTTATCTCACTGAGTTGAAGCTTTTTTGCAACAGAGTGTCAATGACTAAAGATTCCTTTCTAGCAGCTTGCTGGTGCTGAAATATGTTGAAAAGGGCTTGATTCTGCATAATATAAGTCAAATTCATTGTGATCCTGCAACATTTTGAAAAGATATAGCCATACGGTCAAAAAGTGTTTATCTCACTGAGTTGAAGCGTTTTTGATAAAGAGTGTCAATAACTAAAGATTCTTTTCTAGCAGCTTGCTGGTGCTTAAATATGTTGAAAAGGGCTTAATTCTGCATAATATAAGTCAAAATCATTGTGATCCTGCAACAATTTGAAAAGATATAGCCATATGGTCAAAAAGTGTTTATCTCACTGAGTTGAAGCTTTTTTGCAACAGAGTGTCAATGACTAAAGATTCCTTTCTAGCAGCTTGCTGGTGCTGAAATATGTTGAAAAGGGCTTGATTCTGCATCATATAAGTCAAAATTATTGTGATCCTGAAACATTTTGAAAAGATATAGCCATAAGGTCAAAAAGTGTTTATCTCACTGAGTTGAAGCTTTTTTGCAAAAGAGTGTCAATAACTAAAGATTCTTTTCTAGCAGCTTGCTGGTGCTGAAATATGTTGAAAAGGGCTTAATTCTGCATAATATAAGTTAAATTCATTGTGATCCTGCAACAATTTGAATTGATATAGCCATATGGTCAAAAAGTGTTTATCTCACTGAGTTGAAGCTTTTTTGTAACAGAGTGTCAATAACTAAAGATTCCTTTCTAGCAGCTTGCTGGTGCTGAAATATGTTGAAAAGGGCTTGATTCTGCATAATATAAGTCAAATTCATTGTGATCCTGCAACATTTTGAAAAGATATAGCAATACGGTCAAAAAGTGTTTATCTCACTGAGTTGAAGCTTTTTAGTAACAGAATGTCAATAACTAAAGATTCCTTTCTAGCAGCTTGCTGGTGCTGAAATATGTTGTCAAGGGCTTGATTCTGCATAATATAAGTCAAATTCATTGTGATCCTGCAACATTTTGAAAAGATATAGCCATACGGTCAAAAAGTTTTTATCTCACTGAGTTGAAGCGTTTTTGATAAAGAGTGTCAATAACTAAAGATTCTTTTCTAGCAGCTTGCTGGTGCTGAAATATGTTGAAAAGGGCTTAATTCTGCATAATATAAGTCAAATTCATTGTGATTCTGCAACATTTTGAAAAGATATAGCGATACGGTCAAAAAGTGTTTATCTCACTGAGTTGAAGCGTTTTTGCAACAGAGTGTCAATAACTAAAGATTCCTTTCTAGCAGCTTGCTGGTGCTGAAATATGTTGAAAAGGGCTTGATTCTGCATAATATAAGTCAAAATCTATAATCCTGCAACATTTTGAAAAGATATAGCCATACGGTCAAAAAGTGTTTATCTCATTGAGTTGAAGCTTTTTTGCAACAGAGTGTCAATAACTATAGATTCCTTTCTAGCAGCTTGCTGGTGCTGAAATATGTTGAAAAGGGCTTGATTTTGCATAATATAAGTCAAAATCATTGTGATCCTGCAACATTTTAAAAAGATAAAGCCTAATGGTCAAAAAGTGTTTATCTCACTGAGTTGAAGCTTTTTAGCAACAGAGTGTCAATAACTAAAGATTCCTTTCTAGCAGCTTGATGGTGCTGAAATATGTTGAAAAGGGCTTGATTCTGCATAATATAAATCAAAATCATTGTGACCATGCAACATTTTGAAAACATATAGCCATACAGTCAAAAAGTGTTTATCTCACTGAGTTGAAGCTTTTTTGATAAAGAGTGTCAATAACTAAAGATTCCTTTCTAGCAGCTTGCTGGTGCTGAAATATGTTGAAAAAGGCTTGATTCTGCATAATATTAGTCAAAATCATTGTGATCCTGCAACATTTTAAAAAGATATAGCCATATGGTCAAAAAGTGTTTATATCACTGAGTTGAAGCTTTTTTGCAAAAGAGTGTCAATAACTAAAGATTCTTTTCTAGCAGCTTGCTGGTGCTGAAATATGTTGAAAAGGGCTTGATTCTGCATAATATAAGTCAAATTCATTGTGATCCTGCAACATTTTGAAAAGATATAGCCATACGGTCAAAAAGTTTTTATCTCACTGAGTTGAAGCGTTTTTGATAAAGAGTGTCAATAACTAAAGATTCTTTTCTAGCAGCTTGCTGGTGCTGAAATATGTTGAAAAGGGCTTAATTCTGCATAATATAAGTCAAATTCATTGTGATTCTGCAACATTTTGAAAAGATATAGCGATACGGTCAAAAAGTGTTTATCTCACTGAGTTCAAACTTTTTTGCAACAGAGTGTCAATAACTAAAGATTCCTTTCTAGCAGCTTGCTGGTGCTGAAATATGTTGAAAAGGGCTTGATTCTGCATAATATAAGTCAAAATCTATGTGATCCTGCAACATTTTGAAAAGATATAGCCATACGGTCAAAAAGTGTTTATCTCATTGAGTTGAAGCTTTTTTGCAACAGAGTGTCAATAACTATAGATTCCTTTCTAGCAGCTTGCTGGTGCTGAAATATGTTGAAAAGGGCTTGATTTTGCATAATATAAGTCAAAATCATTGTGATCCTGCAACATTTTAAAAAGATAAAGCCTAATGGTCAAAAAGTGTTTATCTTACTGAGTTGAAGCTTTTTAGCAACAGAGTGTCAATAACTAAAGATTCCTTTCTAGCAGCTTGATGGTGCTGAAATATGTTGAAAAGGGCTTGATTCTGCATAATATAAGTCAAAATCATTGTGATCCTGCAACATTTTAAAAAGATATAACCATATGGTCAAAAAGTGTTTATCTCACTGAGTTGAAGCGTCTCTGGAAAAGAGTGTCAATAACTATAGATCCCTTTCTAGCAGCTTGCTGGTGCTGAAATATGTTGAAAAGGGCTTGATTCTGCATAATATAAGTCAAAATCATTGTGATCCTGCAACATTTTAAAAAGATATAGCCATATGGTCAAAAAGTGTTTATCTCACTGAGTTGAAGCTTTTTAGCAACAGAATGTCAATAACTAAATATTCCTTTCTAGCAGCTTGCTGGTGCTGAAATATGTTGAAAAGGGCTTGATTCTGCATAATATAAGTCAAATTCATTGTGATCCTGCAACAATTTGAAAAGATATAGCCATATGGTCAAAAAGTGTTTATCTCACTGAGTTGAAGCGTTTTTGATAAAGAGTGTCAATAACTAAAGATTCCATTCTAGCAGCTTGCTGGTGCTGAAATATGTTGAAAAGGGCTTGATTCTGCATAATATAAGTCAAAATCATTGTGATCCTGCAACATTTTGAAAAGATATAGCCATACGGTCAAAAAGTGTTTATGTCACTGAGTTGAAGCGTTTTTGATAAAGAGTGTCAATAACTAAAGATTCCATTCTAGCAGCTTGCTGGTGCTGAAATATGTTGAAAAGGGCTTTATACTGCATAATATAAGTCAAAATCATTGTGTTCCTGCAACATTTTGAAAATATATAGCAATATGGTCAAAAACTGTTTTTCTCACTGAGTTGAAGCTTTTTTGCAACAGAGTGTCAATAACTAAAGATTCCTTTCTAGCAGCTTGCTGGTGCTGAAATATGTTGAAAAGGGCTTGATTCTGCATAATATAAGTCAAAATCATTGTGATCCTGCAACATTTTAAAAAGATATAGCCATATGGTCAAAAAGTGTTTATCTCACTGAGTTGAAGCGTTTTTGATAAAGAGTGTCAATAACTAAAGATTCCTTTCTAGCAGCTTGCTGGTGCTGAAATATGTTGAAAAGGGCTTGATTCTGCATAATATAAGTCAAATTCATTGTGATCCTGCAACATTTTGAAAATATATAGCCATATGGTCAAAATGTGTTTTTCACACTGAGTTGAAGCTTTTTAGCAACAGAGTGTCAATTACTAAAGATTCCTTTCTAGCAGCTTGCTGGTGCTGAAATATGTTGAAAAGGGCTTGATTCTGCATAATATAAGTCAAATTCATTGTGATCCTGCAACATTATGAAAAGATATAGCCATACGGTCAAAAAGTGTTTATCTCACTGAGTTGAAGCTTTTTTGCAAAAGAGTGTCAATAACTAAATATTCCTTTCTAGCAGCTTGCTGGTGCTGAAATATGTTGAAAAGGGCTTGATTCTGCATAATATAAGTCAAATTCATTGTGATCCTGCAACATTTTAAAAAGATAAAGCCATATGGTGAAAAAGTGTTTATCTCACTGAGTTGAAGCGTTTTTGATAAAGAGTGTCAATAAAAAAAAAAGATTATTTTCTAGCAGCTTGCTGGTGCTGAAATATGTTGAAAAGGGCTTGATTCTGCAAAATATAAGTCAAAATCATTGTGATCCTGCAACATTTTAAAAATATATAGCCATATGGTCAAAAAGTGTTGATCTCACTGAGTTGAAGCTTTTTAGCAACAGAATGTCAATAACTAAAGATTCCTTTCTAGCAGCTTGCTGGTGCTGAAATATGTTGTCAAGGGCTTGATTCTGCATAATATAAGTCAAATTCATTGTGATCCTGCAACATTTTGAAAAGATATAGCCATACGGTCAAAAAGTGTTTATCTCACTGAGTTGAAGCGTTTTTGATAAAGAGTGTCAATAACTAAAGATTCCTTTCTAGCAGCTTGCTGGTGCTGAAATATGTTGAAAAGGGCTTGATTCTGCATAATATAAGTCAAAATCATTGTGATCCTGCAACATTTTGAAAAGATATAGCCATATGGTCAAAAAGTGTTTTTCTCACTGAGTTGAAGCTTTTTTGCAACAGAGTGTCAATAACTAAAGATTCCTTTCTAGCAGCTTGCTGGTGCTGAAATATATTGAAAAGGGCTTGATTTTGCATAATATAAGTCAAAATCATTGTGATCCTGCAACATTTTAAAAAGATATAGCCATATGGTCAAAAAGTGTTTATCTCACTGAGTTGAAGCTTTTTAGCAACAGAATGTCAATAACTAAAGATTCCTTTCTAGCAGCTTGCTGGTGCTGAAATATGTTGAAAAGGGCTTGATTCTGCATAATATAAGTCAAATTCATTGTGATCCTGCAACATTTTGAAAAGATATAGCCATATGGTCAAAAAGTGTTTATCTCACTGAGTTGAAGCGTTTTTGATAAAGAGTGTCAATAACTAAAGATTCCATTCTAGCAGCTTGCTGGTGCTGAAATATGTTGAAAAGGGCTTGATTCTGCATAATATAAGTCAAAATCATTGTGATCCTGCAACATTTTGAAAAGATATAGCCATACGGTCAAAAAGTGTTTATGTCACTGAGTTGAAGCGTTTTTGATAAAGAGTGTCAATAACTAAAGATTCCATTCTAGCAGCTTGCTGGTGCTGAAATATGTTGAAAAGGGCTTTATACTGCATAATATAAGTCAAAATCATTGTGTTCCTGCAACATTTTGAAAATATATAGCAATATGGTCAAAAACTGTTTTTCTCACTGAGTTGAAGCTTTTTTGCAACAGAGTGTCAATAACTAAAGATTCCTTTCTAGCAGCTTGCTGGTGCTGAAATATGTTGAAAAGGGCTTGATTCTGCATAATATAAGTCAAAATCATTGTGATCCTGCAACATTTTAAAAAGATATAGCCATACGGTCAAAAAGTGTTTATCTCACTGAGTTGAAGCGTTTTTGATAAAGAGTGTCAATAACTAAAGATTCCTTTCTAGCAGCTTGCTGGTGCTGAAATATGTTGAAAAGGGCTTGATTCTGCATAATATAAGTCAAAATCATTGTGATCCTGCAACATTTTGAAAATATATAGCCATATGGTCAAAATGTGTTTTTCACACTGAGTTGAAGCTTTTTAGCAACAGAGTGTCAATTACTAAAGATTCCTTTCTAGCAGCTTGCTGGTGCTGAAATATGTTGAAAAGGGCTTGATTCTGCATAATATAAGTCAAATTCATTGTGATCATGCAACATTTTGAAAAGATATGGCCATACGGTCAAAAAGTGTTTATCTCACTGAGTTGAAGCTTTTTTGCAAAAGAGTGTCAATAACTAAAGATTCCTTTCTAGCAGCTTGCTGGTGCTGAAATATGTTGAAAAGGGCTTGATTCTGCATAATATAAGTCAAAATCATTGTGATCCTGCAACATTTTAAAAAGATAAAGCCATATGGTGAAAAAGTGTTTATCTCACTGAGTTGAAGCGTTTTTGATAAAGAGTGTCAATAAGTAAAGATTATTTTCTAGCAGCTTGCTGGTGCTGAAATATGTTGAAAAGGGCTTGATTCTGCAAAATATAAGTCAAAATCATTGTGATCCTGCAACATTTTAAAAATATATAGCCATATGGTCAAAAAGTGTTGATCTCACTGAGTTGAAGCTTTTTAGCAACAGAATGTCGATAACTAAAGATTCCTTTCTAGCAGCTTGCTGGTGCTGAAATATGTTGTCAAGGGCTTGATTCTGCATAATATAAGTCAAATTCATTGTGATCCTGCAACATTTTGAAAAGATATAGCCATACGGTCAAAAAGTGTTTATCTCACTGAGTTGAAGCGTTTTTGATAAAGAGTGTCAATAACTAAAGATTCCTTTCTAGCAGCTTGCTGGTGCTGAAATATGTTGTAAAGGGCTTGATTCTGCATAATATAAGTCCAAATCATTGTGATCCTGCAACATTTTGAAAAGATATAGCCATACGGTCAAAAAGTGTTTATCTCACTGAGTTGAAGCTTTTTTGATAAAGAGTGTCAATAACTAAAGATTCCTTTCTAGCAGCTTGCTGGTGCTGAAATATGTTGAAAAGGGCTTGATTCTGCATAATGTAAGTCAAAATCATTGTGATCCTGCAACATTTTGAAAAGATATAGCCATATGGTCAAAAAGTGTTTATCTCACTGAGTTGAAGCTTTTTTGCAACAGAGTGTCAATAACTAAAGATTCCTTTCTAGCAGCTTGCTGGTGCTGAAATATGTTGAAAAGGGCTTGATTCTGCATAATATAAGTCAAATTCATTGTGATCCTGCAACATTTTGAAAAGATATAGCCATACGGTCAAAAAGTGTTTATCTCACTGAGTTGAAGCGTTTTTGCAACAGAGTGTCAATAACTAAAGATTCCTTTCTAGCAGCTTGCTGGTGCTGAAATATGTTGAAAAGGGCTTGATTCTGCATAATATAAGTCAAAATCATTGTGATCCTGCAACATTTTGAAAAGATATAGCCATATGGTGAAAATGTGTTTTTCTCACTGAGTTGAAGCTTTTTTGCAACAGAGTGTCAATAACTAAAGATTCCTTTCTAGCAGCTTGCTGGTGCTGAAATATATTGAAAAGGGCTTGATTCTGCATAATATAAGTCAAAATCATTGTGATCCTGCAACATTTTAAAAAGATATAGCCATATGGTCAAAAAGTGTTTATCTCACTGAGTTGAAGCTTTTTAGCAACAGAATGTCAATAACTAAAGATTCCTTACTAGCAGCTTGCTGGTGCTGAAATATGTTGAAAAGGGCTTGATTCTGCATAATATAAGTCAAATTCATTGTGATCCTGCAACATTTTGAAAAGATATAGCCATATGGTCAAAAAGTGTTCATCTCACTGAGTTGAAGCTTTTTTGTAACAGAGTGTCAATGACTAAAGATTCCTTTCTAGCAGCTTGCTGGTGCTGAAATATGTTGAAAAGGGCTTGATTCTGCATAATATAAGTCAAAATCATTGTGATCCTGCAACATTTTAAAAAGATAAAGCCATATGGTCAAAAAGTGTTTATCTCACTGAGTTGAAGCTTTTTAGCAACACAGTGTCAATAACTAAAGATTCCTTTCTAACAGCTTGCTGGTGCTGAAATATGTTGAAAAGGGCTTGATTCTGCATAATATAAGTCAAAATCATTGTGATCCTGCAACATTTTAAAAAGATATAACCATATGGTCAAAAAGTGTTTTTCTCACTGAGTTGAAGCGTCTTTGGAAAAGAGTGTCAATAACTATAGATTCCTTTCTAGCAACTTGCTGGTGCTGAAATATGTTGAAAAGGGCTTGATTCTGCATAATATAAATCAAAATCATTGTGACCATGCAACATTTTGAAAACATATAGCCATACAGTCAAAAAGTGTTTATCTCACTGAGTTGAAGCTTTTTTGATTAAGAGTGTCAATAACTAAAGATTCCTTTCTAGCAGCTTGCTGATGCTGAAATATGTTGAAAAAGGCTTGATTCTGCATAATATTAGTCAAAATCATTGTGATCCTGCAACATTTTAAAAAGATATAGCCATATGGTCAAAAAGTGTTTATCTCACTGAGTTGAAGCTTTTTAGCAACAGAATGTCAATAACTAAAGATTCCTTTCTAGCAGCTTGCTGGTGCTGAAATATGTTGAAAAGGGCTTGATTCTGCATAATATAAGTCAAATTCATTGTGATCCTGTAACATTTTGAAAAGATATAGCCATACGGTCAAAAAGTGTTTATCTCACTGAGTTGAAGCGTTTTTGATAAAGAGTGTCAATAACTAAAGATTCTTTTCTAGCAGGTTGCTGGTGCTTAAATATGTTGAAAAGGGCTTGATTCTGCATAATATTAGTCAAAATCATTGTGATCCTGCAACATTTTAAAAAGATATAGCCATATGGTCAAAAAGTGTTTATCTCACTGAGTTGAAGCTTTTTTGCAACAGAATGTCAATAACTAAAGATTCCTTTCTAGCAGCTTGCTGGTGCTGAAATATGTTGAAAAGGGCTTGATTCTGCATAATATAAGTCAAATTCATTGTGATCCTGCAACATTTAAAAAAGATATAGCCATACGGTCAAAAAGTGTTTATCTCACTGAGTTGAAGCGTTTTTGATAAAGAGTGTCAATAACTAAAGATTCTTTTCTAGCAGCTTGCTGGTGCTTAAATATGTTGAAAAGGGCTTAATTCTGCATAATATAAGTCAAAATCATTGTGATCCTGCAACAATTTGAAAAGATATAGCCATATGGTCAAAAAGTGTTTATCTCACTGAGTTGAAGCTTTTTTGCAACAGAGTGTCAATGACTAAAGATTCCTTTCTAGCAGCTTGCTGGTGCTGAAATATGTTGAAAAGGGCTTGATTCTGCATAATATAAGTCAAATTCATTGTGATCCTGCAACATTTTGAAAAGATATAGCCATACGGTCAAAAAGTGTTTATCTCACTGAGTTGAAGCGTTTTTGATAAAGAGTGTCAATAACTAAAGATTCTTTTCTAGCAGCTTGCTGGTGCTTAAATATGTTGAAAAGGGCTTAATTCTGCATAATATAAGTCAAAATCATTGTGATCCTGCAACAATTTGAAAAGATATAGCCATATGGTCAAAAAGTGTTTATCTCACTGAGTTGAAGCTTTTTTGCAACAGAGTGTCAATGACTAAAGATTCCTTTCTAGCAGCTTGCTGGTGCTGAAATATGTTGAAAAGGGCTTGATTCTGCATCATATAAGTCAAAATTATTGTGATCCTGAAACATTTTGAAAAGATATAGCCATAAGGTCAAAAAGTGTTTATCTCACTGAGTTGAAGCTTTTTTGCAAAAGAGTGTCAATAACTAAAGATTCTTTTCTAGCAGCTTGCTGGTGCTGAAATATGTTGAAAAGGGCTTAATTCTGCATAATATAAGTTAAATTCATTGTGATCCTGCAACAATTTGAATTGATATAGCCATATGGTCAAAAAGTGTTTATCTCACTGAGTTGAAGCTTTTTTGTAACAGAGTGTCAATAACTAAAGATTCCTTTCTAGCAGCTTGCTGGTGCTGAAATATGTTGAAAAGGGCTTGATTCTGCATAATATAAGTCAAATTCATTGTGATCCTGCAACATTTTGAAAAGATATAGCAATACGGTCAAAAAGTGTTTATCTCACTGAGTTGAAGCTTTTTAGTAACAGAATGTCAATAACTAAAGATTCCTTTCTAGCAGCTTGCTGGTGCTGAAATATGTTGTCAAGGGCTTGATTCTGCATAATATAAGTCAAATTCATTGTGATCCTGCAACATTTTGAAAAGATATAGCCATACGGTCAAAAAGTTTTTATCTCACTGAGTTGAAGCGTTTTTGATAAAGAGTGTCAATAACTAAAGATTCTTTTCTAGCAGCTTGCTGGTGCTGAAATATGTTGAAAAGGGCTTAATTCTGCATAATATAAGTCAAATTCATTGTGATTCTGCAACATTTTGAAAAGATATAGCGATACGGTCAAAAAGTGTTTATCTCACTGAGTTGAAGCGTTTTTGCAACAGAGTGTCAATAACTAAAGATTCCTTTCTAGCAGCTTGCTGGTGCTGAAATATGTTGAAAAGGGCTTGATTCTGCATAATATAAGTCAAAATCTATGTGATCCTGCAACATTTTGAAAAGATATAGCCATACGGTCAAAAAGTGTTTATCTCATTGAGTTGAAGCTTTTTTGCAACAGAGTGTCAATAACTATAGATTCCTTTCTAGCAGCTTGCTGGTGCTGAAATATGTTGAAAAGGGCTTGATTTTGCATAATATAAGTCAAAATCATTGTGATCCTGCAACATTTTAAAAAGATAAAGCCTAATGGTCAAAAAGTGTTTATCTCACTGAGTTGAAGCTTTTTAGCAACAGAGTGTCAATAACTAAAGATTCCTTTCTAGCAGCTTGATGGTGCTGAAATATGTTGAAAAGGGCTTGATTCTGCATAATATAAATCAAAATCATTGTGACCATGCAACATTTTGAAAACATATAGCCATACAGTCAAAAAGTGTTTATCTAACTGAGTTGAAGCTTTTTTGATAAAGAGTGTCAATAACTAAAGATTCCTTTCTAGCAGCTTGCTGGTGCTGAAATATGTTGAAAAAGGCTTGATTCTGCATAATATTAGTCAAAATCATTGTGATCCTGCAACATTTTAAAAAGATATAGCCATATGGTCAAAAAGTGTTTATCTCACTGAGTTGAAGCTTTTTTGCAAAAGAGTGTCAATAACTAAAGATTCTTTTCTAGCAGCTTGCTGGTGCTGAAATATGTTGAAAAGGGCTTGATTCTGCATAATATAAGTCAAATTCATTGTGATCCTGCAACATTTTGAAAAGATATAGCCATACGGTCAAAAAGTTTTTATCTCACTGAGTTGAAGCGTTTTTGATAAAGAGTGTCAATAACTAAAGATTCTTTTCTAGCAGCTTGCTGGTGCTGAAATATGTTGAAAAGGGCTTAATTCTGCATAATATAAGTCAAATTCATTGTGATTCTGCAACATTTTGAAAAGATATAGCGATACGGTCAAAAAGTGTTTATCTCACTGAGTTCAAACTTTTTTGCAACAGAGTGTCAATAACTAAAGATTCCTTTCTAGCAGCTTGCTGGTGCTGAAATATGTTGAAAAGGGCTTGATTCTGCATAATATAAGTCAAAATCTATGTGATCCTGCAACATTTTGAAAAGATATAGCCATACGGTCAAAAAGTGTTTATCTCATTGAGTTGAAGCTTTTTTGCAACAGAGTGTCAATAACTATAGATTCCTTTCTAGCAGCTTGCTGGTGCTGAAATATGTTGAAAAGGGCTTGATTTTGCATAATATAAGTCAAAATCATTGTGATCCTGCAACATTTTAAAAAGATAAAGCCTAATGGTCAAAAAGTGTTTATCTTACTGAGTTGAAGCTTTTTAGCAACAGAGTGTCAATAACTAAAGATTCCTTTCTAGCAGCTTGATGGTGCTGAAATATGTTGAAAAGGGCTTGATTCTGCATAATATAAGTCAAAATCATTGTGATCCTGCAACATTTTAAAAAGATATAACCATATGGTCAAAAAGTGTTTATCTCACTGAGTTGAAGCGTCTCTGGAAAAGAGTGTCAATAACTATAGATCCCTTTCTAGCAGCTTGCTGGTGCTGAAATATGTTGAAAAGGGCTTGATTCTGCATAATATAAATCAAAATCATTGTGATCATGCAACATTTTCAAAAGATATAGCCATACAGTCAAAAAGTGTTTATCTCACTGAGTTGAAGCTTTTTTGATAAAGAGTGTCAATAACTAAAGATTCCTTTCTAGCAGCTTGCTGGTGCTGAAATATGTTGAAAAGGGCTTGATTCTGCATAATATTAGTCAAGTTCATTGTGATCCTGCAACATTTTAAAAAGATATAGCCATATGGTCAAAAAGTGTTTATCTCACTGAGTTGAAGCTTTTTAGCAACAGAATGTCAATAACTAAAGATTCCTTTCTAGCAGCTTGCTGGTGCTGAAATATGTTGAAAAGGGCTTGATTCTGCATTATATAAGTCAAATTCATTGTGATCCTGCAACATTTTGAAAAGATATAGCCATACGGTCAAAAAGTGTTTATCTCACTGAGTTGAAGCGTTTTTGATAAAGAGTGTCAATAACTAAAGATTCTTTTCTAGCAGCTTGCTGGTGCTGAAATATGTTGAAAAGGGCTTAATTCTGCATAATATAAGTCAAAATCATTGTGATCCTGCAACATTTTAAAAAGATATAGCCATATGGTCAAGAAGTGTTTATCTCACTGAGTTGAAGCGTCTTTGGAAAAGAGTGTCAATAACTAAAGATTCCTTTCTAGCAGCTTGCTGGTGCTGAAATATGTTGAAAAGGGCTTGATTCTGCATAATATAAGTCAAAATTATTGTGATCCTGAAACATTTTAAAAAGATATAGCCATATGGTCAAAAAGTGTTTATCTCACTAAGTTGAAGCTTTTTTGATAAAGAGTGTCAATAACTAAAGATTCCTTTCTAGCAGCTTGCTGGTGCTGAAATATGTTGAAAAGGGCTTGATTCTGCATAATGTAAGTCAAAATCATTTTGATCCTGCAACATTTTGAAAAGATATAGCCATACGGTCAAAAAGTGTTTATCTCACTGAGTTGAAACTTTTTTGCAACAGAGTGTCAATAACTAAAGATTCCTTTCTAGCAGCTTGCTGGTGCTGAAATATGTTGAAAAGGGCTTGATTCTGCATAATATAAGTCAAATTCATTGTGATCCTGCAACATTTTGAAATGATATAGCCATACGGTCAAAAAGTGTTTATCTCACTGAGTTGAAGCGTTTTTGCAACAGAGTGTCAATAACTAAAGATTCCTTTCTAGCAGCTTGCTGGTGCTGAAATATGTTGAAAAGGGCTTGATTCTGCATAATATAAGTCAAAATCATTGTGATCCTGCAACATTTTGAAAAGATATTGCCATACGGTCAAAAAGTGTTTATCTCACTGAGTTGAAGTGTTTTTGATAAAGAGTGTCAATAACTAAAGATTCCTTTCTAGCAGCTTGCTGGTGCTGAAATATGTTGAAAAGGGCTTGATTCTGCATAATATAAGTCAAAATCATTGTGATCATGCAACATTTTGAAAAGATATAGCCATATGGTCAAAAAGTGTTTTTCTCACTGAGTTGAAGCGTTTTTGATAAAGAGTGTCAATAACTAAAGATTCCATTCTAGCAGCTTGCTGGTGCTGAAATATGTTGAAAAGGGCTTTATACTGCATAATATAAGTCAAAATCATTGTGTTCCTGCAACATTTTGAAAAGATATAGCAATATGGTGAAAAACTGTTTTTCTCACTGAGTTGAAGCTTTTTTGATAAAGAGTGTCAATAACTAAAGATTCCTTTCTAGCAGCTTGCTGGTGCTGAAATATGTTGAAAAGGGCTTGATTCTGCATAATGTAAGTCAAAATCATTTTGATCCTGCAACATTTTGAAAAGATATAGCCATACGGTCAAAAAGTGTTTATCTCACTGAGTTGAAACTTTTTTGCAACAGAGTGTCAATAACTAAAGATTCCTTTCTAGCAGCTTGCTGGTGCTGAAATATGTTGAAAAGGGCTTGATTCTGCATAATATAAGTCAAATTCATTGTGATCCTGCAACATTTTGAAATGATATAGCCATACGGTCAAAAAGTGTTTATCTCACTGAGTTGAAGCGTTTTTGCAACAGAGTGTCAATAACTAAAGATTCCTTTCTAGCAGCTTGCTGGTGCTGAAATATGTTGAAAAGGGCTTGATTCTGCATAATATAAGTCAAAATCATTGTGATCCTGCAACATTTTGAAAAGATATTGCCATACGGTCAAAAAGTGTTTATCTCACTGAGTTGAAGCGTTTTTGATAAAGAGTGTCAATAACTAAAGATTCCTTTCTAGCAGCTTGCTGGTGCTGAAATATGTTGAAAAGGGCTTTATACTGCATAATATAAGTCAAAATCATTGTGTTCCTGCAACATTTTGAAAAGATATAGCAATATGGTGAAAAACTGTTTTTCTCACTGAGTTGAAGCTTTTTTGCAACAGAGTGTCAATAACTAAAGATTCCTTTCTAGCAGCTTGCTGGTGCTGAAATATGTTGAAAAGGGCTTGATTCTGCATAATATAAGTCAAAATCATTGTGATCCTGCAACATATTGAAAATATATAGCCATATGGTCAAAATGTGTTTTTCTCACTGAGTTGAAGCTTTTTAGCAACAGAGTGTCAATAACTAAAGATTCCTTTCTAGCAGCTTGCTGGTGCTGAAATATGTTGAAAAGGGCTTGATTCTGCATAATATAAGTCAAATTCATTGTGATCCTGCAACATTTTGAAAAGATATAGCCATACGGTCAAAAAGTGTTTATCTCACTGAGTTGAAGCTTTTTTGCAAAAGAGTGTCAATAACTAAAGATTCCTTTCTAGCAGCTTGCTGGTGCTGAAATATGTTGAAAAGGGCTTGATTCTGCATAATATAAGTCAAAATCATTGTGATCCTGCAACATTTTAAAAAGATAAAGCCATATGGTGAAAAAGTGTTTATCTCACTGAGTTGAAGCGTTTTTGATAAAGAGTGTCAATAACTAAAGATTCTTTTCTAGCAGCTTGCTGGTGCTGAAATATGGTGAAAAGGGCTTAATTCTGCATAATATATGTTAAATTCATTGTGATCCTGCAACAATTTGAAAAGATATAGCCATATGGTCAAAAAGTGTTTATCTCACTGAGTTGAAGCTTTTTAGCAACAGAATGTCAATAACTAAAGATTCCTTTCTAGCAGCTTGCTGGTGCTGAAATATGTTGTCAAGGGCTTGATTCTGCATAATATAAGTCAAAATCATTGTGATCCTGCAACATTTTAAAAAGATATAGCCATATGGTCAAAAAGTGTTTATCTCACTGAGTTGAAGCTTTTTAGCCACGGAGTGTCAATAACTAAAGATTCCTTTCTAGCAGCTTGCTGGTGCTGAAATATGTTGAAAAGGGCTTGATTCTGCATAATATAAGTCAAAATCATTGTGATCCTGCAACATTTTAAAAAGATATAACCATATGGTCAAAAAGTGTTTATCTCACTGAGTTGAAGCGTCTTTGGAAAAGAGTGTCAATAACTATAGATCCCTTTCTAGCAGCTTGCTGGTGCTGAAATATGTTGAAAAGGGCTTGATTCTGCATAATATAAGTCAAATTCATTGTGATCCTGCAACATTTTGAAAAGATATAGCCATACGGTCAAAAAGTGTTTATCTCACTGAGTTGAAGCGTTTTTGATAAAGAGTGTCAATAACTAAAGATTCTTTTCTAGCAGGTTGCTGGTGCTTAAATATGTTGAAAAGGGCTTAATTCTGCATATTATAAGTCAAAATCATTGTGATCCTGCAACAATTTGAAAAGATATAGCCATATGGTCAAAAAGTGTTTATCTCACTGAGTTGAAGCTTTTTTGCAACAGAGTGTCAATGACTAAAGATTCCTTTCTAGCAGCTTGCTGGTGCTGAAATATGTTGAAAAGGGCTTGATTCTGCATAATATAAGTCAAATTCATTGTGATCCTGCAACATTTTGAAAAGATATAGCCATACGGTCAAAAAGTGTTTATCTCACTGAGTTGAAGCGTTTTTGACAAAGAGTGTCAATAACTAAAGATTCTTTTCTAGCAGCTTGCTGGTGCTTAAATATGTTGAAAAGGGCTTAAATCTGCATAATATAAGTCAAAATCATTGTGATCCTGCAACAATTTGAAAAGATATAGCCATATGGTCAAAAAGTGTTTATCTCACTGAGTTGAAGCTTTTTTGCAACAGAGTGTCAATGACTAAATATTCCTTTCTAGTAGCTTGCTGGTGCTGAAATATGTTGAAAAGGGCTTGATTCTGCATAATATAAGTCAAAATTATTGTGATCCTGAAACATTTTGAAAAAATATAGCCATATGGTCAAAAAGTGTTTATCTCACTGAGTTGAAGCTTTTTTGCAAAAGAGTGTCAATAACTAAAGATTCTTTTCTAGCAGCTTGCTGGTGCTGAAATATGTTGAAAAGGGCTTAATTCTGCATAATATAATTTAAATTCATTGTGATCCTGCAACATTTTGAAAAGATATAGCCATATGGTCAAAAAGTGTTTATCTCACTGAGTTGAAGCTTTTTTGTAACAGAGTGTCAATAACTAAAGATGCCTTTCTAGCAGCTTGCTGGTGCGGAAATATGTTGAAAAGGGCTTGATTCTGCAAAATATAAGTCAAAATCATTGTGATCCTGTAACATTTTAAAAATATATAGCCATATGGTCAAAAAGTGTTGATCTCACTGAGTTGAAGCTTTTTAGCAACAGAATGTCAATAACTAAAGATTCCTTTCTAGCAGCTTGCTGGTGCTGAAATATGTTGTCAAGGGCTTGATTCTGCATAATATAAGTCAAATTCATTGTGATCCTGCAACATTTTGAAAAGATATAGCCATACGGTCAAAAAGTGTTTATCTCACTGAGTTGAAACTTTTTTGCAACAGAGTGTCAATAACTAAAGATTCCTTTCTAGCAGCTTGCTGGTGCTGAAATATGTTGAAAAGGGCTTGATTCTGCATAATATAAGTCAAAATCTATGTGATCCTGCAACATTTTGAAAACATATAGCCATACGGTCAAAAAGTGTTTATCTCACTGAGTTGAACCTTTTTTGCAAAAGAGTGTCAATAACTAAATATTCCTTTCTAGCAGCTTGCTGGTGCTGAAATATGTTGAAAAGGGCTTGATTCTGCATAATATAAGTCAAAATCATTGTGATCCTGCAACATTTTGAAAAGATATAGCCATACGGTCAAAAAGTGTTTATCTCACTGAGTTGAAGCGTTTTTGATAAAGAGTGTCAATAACTAAAGATTCTTTTCTAGCAGCTTGCTGGTGCTTAAATATGTTGAAAAGGGCTTAATTCTGCATAATATAAGTCAAAATCATTGTGATCCTGCAACAATTTGAAAAGATATAGCCATATGGTCAAAAAGTGTTTATCTCACTGAGTTGAAGCTTTTTTGCAACAGAGTGTCAATGACTAAAGATTCCTTTCTAGCAGCTTGCTGGTGCTGAAATATGTTGAAAAGGGCTTGATTCTGCATAATATAAGTCAAAATTATTGTGATCCTGAAACATTTTGAAAAGATATAGCCATATGGTCAAAAAGTGTTTATCTCACTGAGTTGAAGCTTTTTTGCAAAAGAGTGTCAATAACTAAAGATTGTTTTCTAGCAGCTTGCTGGTGCTGAAATATGTTGAAAAGGGCTTAATTCTGCATAATATAAGTTAAATTCATTGTGATCATGCAACAATTTGAAAAGATATAGCCATATGGTCAAAAAGTGTTTATCTCACTGAGTTGAAGCTTTTTTGTAACAGAGTGTCAATAACTAAAGATTCCTTTCTAGCAGCTTGCTGGTGCGGAAATATGTTGAAAAGGGCTTGATTCTGCAAAATATAAGTCAAAATCATTGTGATCCTGTAACATTTTAAAAATATATAGCCATATGGTCAAAAAGTGTTGATCTCACTGAGTTGAAGCTTTTTAGCAACAGAAGGTCAATAACTAAAGATTCCTTTCTAGCAGCTTGCTGGTGCTGAAATATGTTGTCAAGGGCTTGATTCTGCATAATATAAGTCAAATTCATTGTGATCCTGCAACATTTTGAAAAGATATAGCCATACGGTCAAAAAGTGTTTATCTCACTGAGTTGAAACTTTTTTGCAACAGAGTGTCAATAACTAAAGATTCCTTTCTAGCAGCTTGCTGGTGCTGAAATATGTTGAAAAGGGCTTGATTCTGCATAATATAAGTCAAAATCTATGTGATCCTGCAACATTTTGAAAACATATAGCCATACGGTCAAAAAGTGTTTATCTCACTGAGTTGAACCTTTTTTGCAAAAGAGTGTCAATAACTAAAGATTCCTTTCTAGCAGCTTGCTGGTGCTGAAATATGTTGAAAAGGGCTTGATTCTGCATAATATAAGTCAAAATCATTGTGATCCTGCAACATTTTGAAAAGATATAGCCATACGGTCAAAAAGTGTTTATCTCACTGAGTTGAAGCATTTTTGATAAAGAGTGTCAATAACTAAAGATTCTTTTCTAGCAGCTTGCTGGTGCTTAAATATGTTGAAAAGGGCTTAATTCTGCATAATATAAGTCAAAATCATTGTGATCCTGCAACAATTTGAAAAGATATAGCCATATGGTCAAAAAGTGTTTATCTCACTGAGTTGAAGCTTTTTTGCAACAGAGTGTCAATGACTAAAGATTCCTTTCTAGCAGCTTGCTGGTGCTGAAATATGTTGAAAAGGGCTTGATTCTGCATAATATAAGTCAAATTCATTGTGATCATGCAACATTTTGAAAAGATAAAGCCATACGGTCAAAAAGTGTTTATCTCACTGAGTTGAAGCGTTTTTGACAAAGAGTGTCAATAACTAAAGATTCTTTTCTAGCAGCTTGCTGGTGCTTAAATATGTTGAAAAGGGCTTAAATCTGCATAATATAAGTCAAAATCATTGTGATCCTGCAACAATTTGAAAAGATATAGCCATATGGTCAAAAAGTGTTTATCTCACTGAGTTGAAGCTTTTTTGCAACAGAGTGTCAATGACTAAATATTCCTTTCTAGTAGCTTGCTGGTGCTGAAATATGTTGAAAAGGGCTTGATTCTGCATAATATAAGTCAAAATTATTGTGATCCTGAAACATTTTGAAAAAATATAGCCATATGGTCAAAAAGTGTTTATCTCACTGAGTTGAAGCTTTTTTGCAAAAGAGTGTCAATAACTAAAGATTCTTTTCTAGCAGCTTGCTGGTGCTGAAATATGTTGAAAAGGGCTTAATTCTGCATAATATAAGTTAAATTCATTGTGATCCTGCAACATTTTGAAAAGATATAGCCATATGGTCAAAAAGTGTTTATCTCACTGAGTTGAAGCTTTTTTGTAACAGAGTGTCAATAACTAAAGATGCCTTTCTAGCAGCTTGCTGGTGCGGAAATATGTTGAAAAGGGCTTGATTCTGCAAAATATAAGTCAAAATCATTGTGATCCTGTAACATTTTAAAAATATATAGCCATATGGTCAAAAAGTGTTGATCTCACTGAGTTGAAGCTTTTTAGCAACAGAATGTCAATAACTAAAGATTCCTTTCTAGCAGCTTGCTGGTGCTGAAATATGTTGTCAAGGGCTTGATTCTGCATAATATAAGTCAAATTCATTGTGATCCTGCAACATTTTGAAAAGATATAGCCATACGGTCAAAAAGTGTTTATCTCACTGAGTTGAAACTTTTTTGCAACAGAGTGTCAATAACTAAAGATTCCTTTCTAGCAGCTTGCTGGTGTTGAAATATGTTGAAAAGGGCTTGATTCTGCATAATATAAGTCAAAATCTATGTGATCCTGCAACATTTTGAAAACATATAGCCATACGGTCAAAAAGTGTTTATCTCACTGAGTTGAACCTTTTTTGCAAAAGAGTGTCAATAACTAAAGATTCCTTTCTAGCAGCTTGCTGGTGCTGAAATATGTTGAAAAGGGCTTAATTCTGCATAATATAAGTCAAAATCATTGTGATCCTGCAACAATTTGAAAAGATATAGCCATATGGTCAAAAAGTGTTTATCTCACTGAGTTGAAGCTTTTTTGCAAAAGAGTGTCATTAACTAAAGATTGTTTTCTAGCAGCTTGCTGGTGCTGAAATATGTTGAAAAGGGCTTAATTCTGCATAATATAAGTTAAATTCATTGTGATCCTGCAACAATTTGAAAAGATATAGCCATATGGTCAAAAAGTGTTTATCTCACTGAGTTGAAGCTTTTTTGTAACAGAGTGTCAATAACTAAAGATTCCTTTCTAGCAGCTTGCTGGTGCTGAAATATGTTGAAAAGGGCTTGATTCTGCATAATATAAGTCAAAATCATTGTGATCCTGCAACATTTTGAAAAGATATAGCCATACGGTCAAAAAGTGTTTATCTCACTGAGTTGAAGCTTTTTTGTAACAGAGTGTCAATAACTAAAGATTCCTTTCTAGCAGCTTGCTGGTGCGGAAATATGTTGAAAAGGGCTTGATTCTGCAAAATATAAGTCAAAATCATTGTGATCCTGTAACATTTTAAAAATATATAGCCATATGGTCAAAAAGTGTTGATCTCACTGAGTTGAAGCTTTTTAGCAACAGAATGTCAATAACTAAAGATTCCTTTCTAACAGCTTGCTGGTGCTGACATATGTTGAAAAGGGCTTGACTCTGCATAATATAAGTCAAAATCATTGTGATCCTGCAACATTTTGAAAAGATATAGCCATACGGTCAAAAAGTGTTTATCTCACTGAGTTGTTACTTTTTTGCAACAGAGTGTCAATAACTAAAGATTCCTTTCTAGCAGCTTGCTGGTGCTGAAATATGTTGAAAAGGGCTTGATTCTGCATAATATAAGTCAAAATCTATGTGATCCTGCAACATTTTAAAAAGATATAGCCATACGGTCAAAAAGTGTTTATCTCACTGAGTTGAAGCTTTTTTGCAAAAGAGTGTCAATAACTAAAGATTCCTTTCTAGCAGCTTGCTGGTGCTGAAATATGTTGAAAAGGGCTTGATTTTGCATAATATAAGTCAAAATCATTGTGATCATGCAACATTTTGAAAAGATATAGCCATACAATCAAAAAGTGTTTATCTCACAGAGTTGAAGCATTTTTGATAAAGACTGTCAATAACTAAAGATTCCTTTCTAGCAGCTTGCTGGTGCTGAAATATGTTGAAAAGGGCTTGATTCTGCATAATATAAGTCAAATTCATTGTGATCCTGCAACATTTTGAAAAGATATAGCCATACGGTCTAAAAGTGTTTTTCTCAGTGAGTTTAAGCGTTTTTGATGAAGACTGTCAATAACTAAAGATTCTTTTCTAGCAGCTTGCTGGTGCTGAAATATGTTGAAAAGGGCTTAATTCTGCATAATATAAGTCAAATTCATTGTGATCCTGCAACATTTTGAAAAGATATAGCCATATGGTCAAAAAGAGTTTATCTCACTGAGTTGAAGCTTTTTTGATAAAGAGTGTCAATAACTAAAGATTCCTTTCTAGCAGCTTGCTGGTGCTGAAATATGTTGAAAAGGGCTTGATTCTGCATAATATAAGTCAAAATCATTGTGATCATGCAACAATTTGAAAAGATATAGCCATACGGTCAAAAAGTGTTTATCTCACTGAGTTGAAACTTTTTTGCAACAGAGTGTCAATAACTAAAGATTCCTTTCTAGCAGCTTGCTGGTGCTGAAATATGTTGAAAAGGGCTTGATTTTGCATAATATAAGTCAAAATCTATGTGATCCTGCAACATTTGGAAAAGATATAGCCATACGGTCAAAAAATTTTTATCTCACTGAGTTGAAGCTTTTTTGCAAAAGAGTGTCAATAACTAAAGATTCCTTTCTAGCAGCTTGCTGGTGCTGAAATATGTTGAATAGGGCTTGATTCTGCATAATATTAGTCAAAATCATTGTGATCCTGCAACATTTTAAAAAGATATAGCCATATGGTCAAAAAGTGTTTATCTCACTGAGTTGAAGCTTTTTAGCAACAGAGTGTCAATAACTAAAGATTCCTTTCTAGCAGCTTGCTGGTGCTGAAATATGTTGAAAAGGGCTTGATTCTGCATAATATAAGTCAAATTCATTGTGATCCTGCAACATTTTGAAAAGATATAGCCATACGGTCAAAAAGTGTTTATCTCACTTAGTTGAAGCGTTTTTGATAAAGAGTGTAAATAACTAAAGATTCTTTTCTAGCAGGTTGCTGGTGCTTAAATATGTTGAAAAGGGCTTAATTCTGCATAATATAAGTCAAAATCATTGTGATCCTGCAACAATTTGAAAAGATATAGCCATATGGTCAAAAAGTGTTTATCCCACTGAGTTGAAGCTTTTTTGCAACAGAGTGTCAATGACTAAAGATTCCTTTCTAGCAGCTTGCTGGTGCTGAAATATGTTGAAAAGGGCTTGATTCTGCATAATATTAGTCAAAATCATTGTGATCCTGCAACATTTTAAAAAGATATAGCCATATGGTCAAAAAGTGTTTATCTCACTGAGTTGAAGCTTTTTAGCAACAGAATGTCAATAACTAAAGATTCCTTTCTAGCAGCTTGCTGGTGCTGAAATATGTTGAAAAGGGCTTGATTCTGCATAATATAAGTCAAAATCATTGTGATCCTGCAACATTTTAAAAAGATATAACCATATGGTCAAAAAGTGTTTATCTCACTGAGTTGAAGCGTCTTTGGAAAAGAGTGTCAATAACTATAGATCCCTTTCTAGCAGCTTGCTGGTGCTGAAATATGTTGAAAAGGGCTTGATTCTGCATAATATAAGTCAAATTCATTGTGATCCTGCAACATTTTGAAAAGATATAGCCATACGGTCAAAAAGTGTTTATCTCACTGAGTTGAAGCGTTTTTGATAAAGAGTGTCAATAACTAAAGATTCTTTTCTAGCAGGTTGCTGGTGCTTAAATATGTTGAAAAGGGCTTAATTCTGCATATTATAAGTCAAAATCATTGTGATCCTGCAACAATTTGAAAAGATATAGCCATATGGTCAAAAAGTGTTTATCTCACTGAGTTGAAGCTTTTTTGCAACAGAGTGTCAATGACTAAAGATTCCTTTCTAGCAGCTTGCTGGTGCTGAAATATGTTGAAAAGGGCTTGATTCTGCATAATATAAGTCAAATTCATTGTGATCCTGCAACATTTTGAAAAGATATAGCCATACGGTCAAAAAGTGTTTATCTCACTGAGTTGAAGCGTTTTTGACAAAGAGTGTCAATAACTAAAGATTCTTTTCTAGCAGCTTGCTGGTGCTTAAATATGTTGAAAAGGGCTTAAATCTGCATAATATAAGTCAAAATCATTGTGATCCTGCAACAATTTGAAAAGATATAGCCATATGGTCAAAAAGTGTTTATCTCACTGAGTTGAAGCTTTTTTGCAACAGAGTGTCAATGACTAAATATTCCTTTCTAGTAGCTTGCTGGTGCTGAAATATGTTGAAAAGGGCTTGATTCTGCATAATATAAGTCAAAATTATTGTGATCCTGAAACATTTTGAAAAAATATAGCCATATGGTCAAAAAGTGTTTATCTCACTGAGTTGAAGCTTTTTTGCAAAAGAGTGTCAATAACTAAAGATTCTTTTCTAGCAGCTTGCTGGTGCTGAAATATGTTGAAAAGGGCTTAATTCTGCATAATATAATTTAAATTCATTGTGATCCTGCAACATTTTGAAAAGATATAGCCATATGGTCAAAAAGTGTTTATCTCACTGAGTTGAAGCTTTTTTGTAACAGAGTGTCAATAACTAAAGATGCCTTTCTAGCAGCTTGCTGGTGCGGAAATATGTTGAAAAGGGCTTGATTCTGCAAAATATAAGTCAAAATCATTGTGATCCTGTAACATTTTAAAAATATATAGCCATATGGTCAAAAAGTGTTGATCTCACTGAGTTGAAGCTTTTTAGCAACAGAATGTCAATAACTAAAGATTCCTTTCTAGCAGCTTGCTGGTGCTGAAATATGTTGTCAAGGGCTTGATTCTGCATAATATAAGTCAAATTCATTGTGATCCTGCAACATTTTGAAAAGATATAGCCATACGGTCAAAAAGTGTTTATCTCACTGAGTTGAAACTTTTTTGCAACAGAGTGTCAATAACTAAAGATTCCTTTCTAGCAGCTTGCTGGTGCTGAAATATGTTGAAAAGGGCTTGATTCTGCATAATATAAGTCAAAATCTATGTGATCCTGCAACATTTTGAAAACATATAGCCATACGGTCAAAAAGTGTTTATCTCACTGAGTTGAACCTTTTTTGCAAAAGAGTGTCAATAACTAAATATTCCTTTCTAGCAGCTTGCTGGTGCTGAAATATGTTGAAAAGGGCTTGATTCTGCATAATATAAGTCAAAATCATTGTGATCCTGCAACATTTTGAAAAGATATAGCCATACGGTCAAAAAGTGTTTATCTCACTGAGTTGAAGCGTTTTTGATAAAGAGTGTCAATAACTAAAGATTCTTTTCTAGCAGCTTGCTGGTGCTTAAATATGTTGAAAAGGGCTTAATTCTGCATAATATAAGTCAAAATCATTGTGATCCTGCAACAATTTGAAAAGATATAGCCATATGGTCAAAAAGTGTTTATCTCACTGAGTTGAAGCTTTTTTGCAACAGAGTGTCAATGACTAAAGATTCCTTTCTAGCAGCTTGCTGGTGCTGAAATATGTTGAAAAGGGCTTGATTCTGCATAATATAAGTCAAAATTATTGTGATCCTGAAACATTTTGAAAAGATATAGCCATATGGTCAAAAAGTGTTTATCTCACTGAGTTGAAGCTTTTTTGCAAAAGAGTGTCAATAACTAAAGATTGTTTTCTAGCAGCTTGCTGGTGCTGAAATATGTTGAAAAGGGCTTAATTCTGCATAATATAAGTTAAATTCATTGTGATCATGCAACAATTTGAAAAGATATAGCCATATGGTCAAAAAGTGTTTATCTCACTGAGTTGAAGCTTTTTTGTAACAGAGTGTCAATAACTAAAGATTCCTTTCTAGCAGCTTGCTGGTGCGGAAATATGTTGAAAAGGGCTTGATTCTGCATAATATAAGTCAAATTCATTGTGATCATGCAACATTTTGAAAAGATATAGCCATACGGTCAAAAAGTGTTTATCTCACTGAGTTGAAGCGTTTTTGACAAAGAGTGTCAATAACTAAAGATTCTTTTCTAGCAGCTTGCTGGTGCTTAAATATGTTGAAAAGGGCTTAAATCTGCATAATATAAGTCAAAATCATTGTGATCCTGCAACAATTTGAAAAGATATAGCCATATGGTCAAAAAGTGTTTATCTCACTGAGTTGAAGCTTTTTTGCAACAGAGTGTCAATGACTAAATATTCCTTTCTAGTAGCTTGCTGGTGCTGAAATATGTTGAAAAGGGCTTGATTCTGCATAATATAAGTCAAAATTATTGTGATCCTGAAACATTTTGAAAAAATATAGCCATATGGTCAAAAAGTGTTTATCTCACTGAGTTGAAGCTTTTTTGCAAAAGAGTGTCAATAACTAAAGATTCTTTTCTAGCAGCTTGCTGGTGCTGAAATATGTTGAAAAGGGCTTAATTCTGCATAATATAAGTTAAATTCATTGTGATCCTGCAACATTTTGAAAAGATATAGCCATATGGTCAAAAAGTGTTTATCTCACTGAGTTGAAGCTTTTTTGTAACAGAGTGTCAATAACTAAAGATGCCTTTCTAGCAGCTTGCTGGTGCGGAAATATGTTGAAAAGGGCTTGATTCTGCAAAATATAAGTCAAAATCATTGTGATCCTGTAACATTTTAAAAATATATAGCCATATGGTCAAAAAGTGTTGATCTCACTGAGTTGAAGCTTTTTAGCAACAGAATGTCAATAACTAAAGATTCCTTTCTAGCAGCTTGCTGGTGCTGAAATATGTTGTCAAGGGCTTGATTCTGCATAATATAAGTCAAATTCATTGTGATCCTGCAACATTTTGAAAAGATATAGCCATACGGTCAAAAAGTGTTTATCTCACTGAGTTGAAACTTTTTTTGCCAACAGAGTGTCAATAACTAAAGATTCCTTTCTAGCAGCTTGCTGGTGTTGAAATATGTTGAAAAGGGCTTGATTCTGCATAATATAAGTCAAAATCTATGTGATCCTGCAACATTTTGAAAACATATAGCCATACGGTCAAAAAGTGTTTATCTCACTGAGTTGAACCTTTTTTGCAAAAGAGTGTCAATAACTAAAGATTCCTTTCTAGCAGCTTGCTGGTGCTGAAATATGTTGAAAAGGGCTTAATTCTGCATAATATAAGTCAAATCATTGTGATCCTGCAACAATTTGAAAAGATATAGCCATATGGTCAAAAAGTGTTTATCTCACTGAGTTGAAGCTTTTTTGCAAAAGAGTGTCATTAACTAAAGATTGTTTTCTAGCAGCTTGCTGGTGCTGAAATATGTTGAAAAGGGCTTAATTCTGCATAATATAAGTTAAATTCATTGTGATCCTGCAACAATTTGAAAAGATATAGCCATATGGTCAAAAAGTGTTTATCTCACTGAGTTGAAGCTTTTTTGTAACAGAGTGTCAATAACTAAAGATTCCTTTCTAGCAGCTTGCTGGTGCTGAAATATGTTGAAAAGGGCTTGATTCTGCATAATATAAGTCAAAATCATTGTGATCCTGCAACATTTTAAAAAGATATAGCCATATGGTCAAAAAGTGTTTATCTCACTGAGTTGAAGCTTTTTAGCAACAGAATGTCAATAACTAAAGATTCCTTTCTAGCAGCTTGCTGGTGCTGAAATATGTTGTCAAGGGCTTGATTCTGCATAATATAAGTCAAATTCATTGTGATCCTGCAACATTTTGAAAAGATATAGCCATACGGTCAAAAAGTGTTTATCTCACTGAGTTGAAGCGTTTTTGATAAAGAGTGTCAATAACTAAAGATTCTTTTCTAGCAGCTTGCTGGTGCTGAAATATGTTGAAAAGGGCTTAATTCTGCATAATATAAGTCAAATTAATTGTGATCCTGCAACATTTTGAAAAGATATAGCCATACGGTCAAAAAGTGTTTTTCTCACTGAGTTGAAGCTTTTTTGCAAAAGAGTGTCAATAACTAAAGATTCCTTTCTAGCAGCTTGCTGGTGCTGAAATATGTTGAAAAGGGCTTGATTCTGCATAATATAAGTCAAAATCTATGTGATCCTGCAACATTTTAAAAAGATATAGCCATACGGTCAAAAAGTGTTTATCTCACTGAGTTGAAGCTTTTTTGCAAAAGAGTGTCAATAACTAAAGATTCCTTTCTAGCAGCTTGCTGGTGCTGAAATATGTTGAAAAGGGCTTGATTTTGCATAATATAAGTCAAAATCATTGTGATCATGCAACATTTTGAAAAGATATAGCCATACAATCAAAAAGTGTTTATCTCACAGAGTTGAAGCATTTTTGATAAAGACTGTCAATAACTAAAGATTCCTTTCTAGCAGCTTGCTGGTGCTGAAATATGTTGAAAAGGGCTTGATTCTGCATAATATAAGTCAAATTCATTGTGATCCTGCAACATTTTGAAAAGATATAGCCATACGGTCTAAAAGTGTTTTTCTCAGTGAGTTTAAGCGTTTTTGATGAAGACTGTCAATAACTAAAGATTCTTTTCTAGCAGCTTGCTGGTGCTGAAATATGTTGAAAAGGGCTTAATTCTGCATAATATAAGTCAAATTCATTGTGATCCTGCAACATTTTGAAAAGATATAGCCATATGGTCAAAAAGAGTTTATCTCACTGAGTTGAAGCTTTTTTGATAAAGAGTGTCAATAACTAAAGATTCCTTTCTAGCAGCTTGCTGGTGCTGAAATATGTTGAAAAGGGCTTGATTCTGCATAATATAAGTCAAAATCATTGTGATCATGCAACAATTTGAAAAGATATAGCCATACGGTCAAAAAGTGTTTATCTCACTGAGTTGAAACTTTTTTGCAACAGAGTGTCAATAACTAAAGATTCCTTTCTAGCAGCTTGCTGGTGCTGAAATATGTTGAAAAGGGCTTGATTTTGCATAATATAAGTCAAAATCTATGTGATCCTGCAACATTTGGAAAAGATATAGCCATACGGTCAAAAAATTTTTATCTCACTGAGTTGAAGCTTTTTTGCAAAAGAGTGTCAATAACTAAAGATTCCTTTCTAGCAGCTTGCTGGTGCTGAAATATGTTGAATAGGGCTTGATTCTGCATAATATTAGTCAAAATCATTGTGATCCTGCAACATTTTAAAAAGATATAGCCATATGGTCAAAAAGTGTTTATCTCACTGAGTTGAAGCTTTTTAGCAACAGAGTGTCAATAACTAAAGATTCCTTTCTAGCAGCTTGCTGGTGCTGAAATATGTTGAAAAGGGCTTGATTCTGCATAATATAAGTCAAATTCATTGTGATCCTGCAACATTTTGAAAAGATATAGCCATACGGTCAAAAAGTGTTTATCTCACTTAGTTGAAGCGTTTTTGATAAAGAGTGTAAATAACTAAAGATTCTTTTCTAGCAGGTTGCTGGTGCTTAAATATGTTGAAAAGGGCTTAATTCTGCATAATATAAGTCAAAATCATTGTGATCCTGCAACAATTTGAAAAGATATAGCCATATGGTCAAAAAGTGTTTATCCCACTGAGTTGAAGCTTTTTTGCAACAGAGTGTCAATGACTAAAGATTCCTTTCTAGCAGCTTGCTGGTGCTGAAATATGTTGAAAAGGGCTTGATTCTGCATAATATTAGTCAAAATCATTGTGATCCTGCAACATTTTAAAAAGATATAGCCATATGGTCAAAAAAGTGTTTATCTCACTGAGTTGAAGCTTTTTAGCAACAGAATGTCAATAACTAAAGATTCCTTTCTAGCAGCTTGCTGGTGCTGAAATATGTTGAAAAGGGCTTGATTCTGCATAATATAAGTCAAATTCATTGTGATCCTGCAACATTTTGAAAAGATATAGCCATACGGTCAAAAAGTGTTTATCTCACTGAGTTGAAGCGTTTTTGATAAAGAGTGTCAATAACTAAAGATTCCTTTCTAGCAGCTTGCTGGTGCTGAAATATGTTGAAAAGGGCTTGATTCTGCATAATATAAGTCAAAATCATTGTGATCCTGCAACATTTTAAAAAGATAAAGCCATATGGTCAAAAAGTGTTTATCTCACTGAGTTGAAGCTTTTTAGCAACAGAGTGTCAATAACTAAAGATTCCTTTCTAGCAGCTTGCTGGTGCTGAAATATGTTGAAAAGGGATTGATTCTGCATAATATAAGTCAAAATCATTGTGATCCTGCAACATTTTAAAAAGATATAACCATATGGTCAAAAAGTGTTTATCTCACTGAGTTGAAGCGTCTTTGGAAAAGAGTGTCAATAACTATAGATCCCTTTCTAGCAGCTTGCTGGTGCTGAAATATGTTGAAAAGGGCTTGATTCTGCATAATATAATTCAAAATCATTGTGATCATGCAACATTTTGAAAAGATATAGCCATACGGTCAAAAAGTGTTTATCTCACTGAGTTGAAGCGTTTTTTGATAAAGAGTTTCAATAACTAAAGATTCCTTTCTAGCAGCTTGCTGGTGCTGAAATATGTTGAAAAGGGCTT
>NW_028234069.1:130000-132500 GCF_037954325.1 Fistularia commersonii | reverse complement strand
AACCCTAACCCTAACCCTAACCCTAACCCTAACCCTAACCCTAACCCTAACCCTAACCCTAACCCTAACCCTAACCCTAACCCTAACCCTAACCCTAACCCTAACCCTAACCCTAACCCTAACCCTAACCCTAACCCTAACCCTAACCCTAACCCTAACCCTAACCCTAACCCTAACCCTAACCCTAACCCTAACCCTAACCCTAACCCTAACCCTAACCCTAACCCTAACCCTAACCCTAACCCTAACCCTAACCCTAACCCTAACCCTAACCCTAACCCTAACCCTAACCCTAACCCTAACCCTAACCCTAACCCTAACCCTAACCCTAACCCTAACCCTAACCCTAACCCTAACCCTAACCCTAACCCTAACCCTAACCCTAACCCTAACCCTAACCCTAACCCTAACCCTAACCCTAACCCTAACCCTAACCCTAACCCTAACCCTAACCCTAACCCTAACCCTAACCCTAACCCTAACCCTAACCCTAACCCTAACCCTAACCCTAACCCTAACCCTAACCCTAACCCTAACCCTAACCCTAACCCTAACCCTAACCCTAACCCTAACCCTAACCCTAACCCTAACCCTAACCCTAACCCTAACCCTAACCCTAACCCTAACCCTAACCCTAACCCTAACCCTAACCCTAACCCTAACCCTAACCCTAACCCTAACCCTAACCCTAACCCTAACCCTAACCCTAACCCTAACCCTAACCCTAACCCTAACCCTAACCCTAACCCTAACCCTAACCCTAACCCTAACCCTAACCCTAACCCTAACCCTAACCCTAACCCTAACCCTAACCCTAACCCTAACCCTAACCCTAACCCTAACCCTAACCCTAACCCTAACCCTAACCCTAACCCTAACCCTAACCCTAACCCTAACCCTAACCCTAACCCTAACCCTAACCCTAACCCTAACCCTAACCCTAACCCTAACCCTAACCCTAACCCTAACCCTAACCCTAACCCTAACCCTAACCCTAACCCTAACCCTAACCCTAACCCTAACCCTAACCCTAACCCTAACCCTAACCCTAACCCTAACCCTAACCCTAACCCTAACCCTAACCCTAACCCTAACCCTAACCCTAACCCTAACCCTAACCCTAACCCTAACCCTAACCCTAACCCTAACCCTAACCCTAACCCTAACCCTAACCCTAACCCTAACCCTAACCCTAACCCTAACCCTAACCCTAACCCTAACCCTAACCCTAACCCTAACCCTAACCCTAACCCTAACCCTAACCCTAACCCTAACCCTAACCCTAACCCTAACCCTAACCCTAACCCTAACCCTAACCCTAACCCTAACCCTAACCCTAACCCTAACCCTAACCCTAACCCTAACCCTAACCCTAACCCTAACCCTAACCCTAACCCTAACCCTAACCCTAACCCTAACCCTAACCCTAACCCTAACCCTAACCCTAACCCTAACCCTAACCCTAACCCTAACCCTAACCCTAACCCTAACCCTAACCCTAACCCTAACCCTAACCCTAACCCTAACCCTAACCCTAACCCTAACCCTAACCCTAACCCTAACCCTAACCCTAACCCTAACCCTAACCCTAACCCTAACCCTAACCCTAACCCTAACCCTAACCCTAACCCTAACCCTAACCCTAACCCTAACCCTAACCCTAACCCTAACCCTAACCCTAACCCTAACCCTAACCCTAACCCTAACCCTAACCCTAACCCTAACCCTAACCCTAACCCTAACCCTAACCCTAACCCTAACCCTAACCCTAACCCTAACCCTAACCCTAACCCTAACCCTAACCCTAACCCTAACCCTAACCCTAACCCTAACCCTAACCCTAACCCTAACCCTAACCCTAACCCTAACCCTAACCCTAACCCTAACCCTAACCCTAACCCTAACCCTAACCCTAACCCTAACCCTAACCCTAACCCTAACCCTAACCCTAACCCTAACCCTAACCCTAACCCTAACCCTAACCCTAACCCTAACCCTAACCCTAACCCTAACCCTAACCCTAACCCTAACCCTAACCCTAACCCTAACCCTAACCCTAACCCTAACCCTAACCCTAACCCTAACCCTAACCCTAACCCTAACCCTAACCCTAACCCTAACCCTAACCCTAACCCTAACCCTAACCCTAACCCTAACCCTAACCCTAACCCTAACCCTAACCCTAACCCTAACCCTAACCCTAACCCTAACCCTAACCCTAACCCTAACCCTAACCCTAACCCTAACCCTAACCCTAACCCTAACCCTAACCCTAACCCTAACCCTAACCCTAACCCTAACCCTAACCCTAACCCTAACCCTAACCCTAACCCTAACCCTAACCCTAACCCTAACCCTAACCCTAACCCTAACCCTAACCCTAACCCTAACCCTAACCCTAACCCTAACCCTAACCCTAACCCTAACCCTAACCCTAACCCTAACCCTAACCCTAACCCTAACCCTAACCCTAACCCTAACCCTAACCCTAACCCTAACC